>NC_079476.1:15492739-15795770 GCF_026230105.1 Diorhabda sublineata
TCTAGCAATAGGGAAATATTCTAAATAATTCTGAACTTTTCGGTAATTTATTTTTATGACAGGTTCTCCATTCTGAATTTCCTTGATAATATTTTCAACAAAACCCTAATAAAACTTCTGTACACTCTCCTTTTCTTTCATATATTTTTCTTTTTGTTACAGAAACGAGGGCACTAAAAAATATGCACATAATAGTGCCGGAAGCTGTTAAAAGAGGGAGCAACGTAACTTTGGTTTGTGACTACGATTTAGAATCGGCGGCTTTATATTCCATTAAATGGTATAAAGATGAAGAGGAATTCTACCGATTCGTCCCGAAAGAAGCTCCGCCTGATCAATCTTTTGACGTTCCTTTCATTAACGTTGATGTGAGTGATTCCTACATAAATATGAATATATGAATATCAATTTTTACCAATACTATGAGTTTTCGGTACAGAGTAGAACAATATCCAATTTATGAGTATATTTCCAGTTCAATCTGCCCCGATAGCGAGAGTGATAGGCACAAGAACAATAATTACATACAGTTCTATTCAAATTTTATTTTTCTCCAAGCTTTATCTCGGAATAATTGTGAAATAAGTTCACGTCTCTCCATTTCTCCAATTTGTTGTTGTTATAATTATTATCCAAGTTTCAGTACATTTAAAGTTTTATTGCAAAACGGCTCCTTAATGATCGCTACTCAAAAAGGTACATTAAAAAATTGGTAGAAAATATGTGAGATTTGGATTAAAGGTCTTTAATGGGTCTGATGATAACGTTTACACTGATCTAGAGCTTTAAGTCTTTTGAGTTCCACTTAAACAGATCTAAAGAGTATCTATCACCGGTTTATCACCATAAATAGAAAAAGTACAATAGAAAGTCGGCGTTTATCCTATGGTCGGCGTGTTGACATAGATCAACTTTTTACTTAGATTGCCTCGTCACAAACTTCATTTGGGTTAAGGAGAAACCTATAGTTAATTTATGGCTATTATTGTAGCAATAAAGATCAAGATAAATATACAAAGAAAATTATTTACTGATTTAGATAGTATCCTTTAACAATGCCCTGAACATTTGAATGGTGAATAATCATGTTCTTTATCAATAAAATGGAGTTTGAGTAACCAGTAAACTGAATCATGTAAGTTTACTATTTTCTTAATTCTATAATTCCCAATGTTCATTCCGCAAAAACTAGTATTTGTTGCAGCAAAAGCCTTTAGTCCTTATAAATAAAATGAGAAAATAGTTTATGTGAATCAGTGATTTGGAACTGGGAAAGCATCGATAAATATGATAATTGTTCCAAAAATTCCAATGCATTATAGAAATAAAGATACAAGTGTTTGTGATGAAACTGATGCAGGAAACTTAATTGCTTTGAATCCATAAATGCAGATGCCAAAATGTCAATTAAAGATTGAAGCCTAATTATAAACACAAGTTAAACGCATTTGCAAAGAATTTAGAAGACTTTAGAAGAATGTGCCGAAGCAAGTCGGCTGCAGTTCTTTTAGTCTTTAGGAGAACTATTTTTATAAAATCTAAATTTTCATTATTTAATAGTTTTTTCAACGATCCGACCTTGCAAAAAAATTGATATTGAAGCGGTGGTAAACCCAATCACGTAGTTAAATCGAGAAGACAGTTTTTTAAAAAACGAATGTTTGGTGTACCGAACTAGGATCCATCATCATTCATCATCATTGAACGAACTTCTTTCAGATATTTGAGGAATTCATTTCTTCCAACCTGACGGCTGCCGAGATCATTCTATTCAAAGGATTATTGATTGCTTGAATCATTTTGATATTTTGAAAAACAGAAGAACTCACGCGCGATTAATACAGTATAATTAGTACAGGCAGTTTTCTAATAATTCTGAAAACATATTGAAACAAAAGCAGATATAGAAGGGGATTAGTGGAGTCTAACATCTAATCTAAGGTTGTCAACTTATATTTAAACAACTCTAATAAGTGTAAAGCTAGTAGTGGTAAACCAAGTGTCAATTTTTCAATGAAACGATAAATATATTGAAAAAAAAAATAAGGATTACATCAAAAGATAAAATTAGAATTTTTTTTTTAAAATAAGCTCAAAACAATAAGGAAATAAAAATAATGGTATTATTATCAAAAAAGAGTCTGGCGCTCGGTGTACTAGAAACTAGTACCAAAGCGCTTTAAGAAAAAATATTTATAATTTTTTTAGTTTGATGTACTTCAAAAGCGGTTTTCTTAGTTTTTTAATACTATATTTATTTTTCACTTTTTATTTTGATATGCCATGAAAGCATGATTTTTCATTTTCCTAAACTAAATTCATTTTCCACATTTCAATTCGATTTATTGTCAAAAATAAAATTCAGTATCGTAAATCTCCAGCAGGGGGTGCATGGATTTGGAATTCTTCTCGGACAATACAATAAAAGTGTTAAAATCTGAAGTAATACTGGGAATATAGGGATTCTCCAAGAGAGCGCAAACAGTAAAATTTGTAGCGATGCAAAAAGAAAATTAGCAGTGATAATTTCTTAAAAAAAAGTTGCCGACAAACAAACGTGAACGAGATTTGAACCCCGTGAATCCGGAGGTTGATGTTTCAGCTCGCTCGGCTAACGTACGCAATTGAAGTGGTGGGGGATACACTAACAGTAATAAGCTTCAAAGGAGAGTCGCAAACAAACAAATCCATGTAAGGTGAAGCTAGTATAAGCGTGGTAAAAATTTCAAATTAGAGTTCACAAATTTTGTAATTTAACAACTTTCTCTTTATGTTTTAGCAACATAGATGTTTGTTAAAAAAGATCTGCCCTTGGCAGACATGAAACTATAGTTTTCCCCCATGGTAATGCACCTGCATACACAGGCATATAAGTCCAAAACTTTTTGTCTAAAAATGACAAAACCCTGAAAAGAAACCTGGATGACATCGATTTCAGATTATTAAGAATATTATCAGGAAGCTCTACAGATAAATACAAAATATGTTCTTGGCAGTGATGAATGTTTTAGTGCTATACTTCAAATATGCTTGGTCATAGTAAAAACACGTTACTGTAGAGTTTTCGAGTTCGTAGAATACATTCACCAAGATCCCAGACGTCGAAAGATGGTGCTGCTGGTTTTACTTATACTTGACATCCGGTTCGTCTTTGTAAACCGGATTTATAAATTAAACAGGGTATTATTTTATTTGTGGTGGTGGTGTTGTATTTGTTGGAAATTTTCACTTGATAATGTTAAGCAAACCTACAAACGCTTCGATTTTCTTGTTATGTTCAATTAATATTAGCTTCTATTAAGCTAAGTTATCTTTATTGGCCAATATCTCAAACATAAGATATCTTTCCATCAAATGCAATCTGTTTCTATAATTGGAACTGCCATTTCATACAATTCATAAATCGAATCGAGGAGCCTAACTGGAAGTTAACCAGTCCAGCTATTGGTAAAACCGAAAGTAGTATTTTCCGATATCTTGGACCCCAATAGATGACTTCTGTGACTTTGAAGAAACCAAATTATTTTTATTGGTTCGAAACCTAGCAAATAAAATGTAGTATGTATTAGTTGACATGGATAGTAAAGTTAGGAGAATGACGTTTTTAAATTAAATATCATAAAAATGATTTCCCTCACTTATATTCCGAACCTCGTATATCTGACAATGTTTTCCCACTTTTTTCATTTATATCATACATCTGAGAAATAAAAAATAAAAAACTGAATGATAATAATATTTTATATACTTTTTGAATATAGAGAGTGAAGAATAATAATGAAAATATCTTAATTTTTATGGTCTACTGAAAGTTTTATCACATTTGCCGGTCCAGCAATTTTATTCAAGAGCTCTAAAAATCGAAATCACTTTCTTTTTTATATTTCTCGTATCGTAACTCCTTGTTGTAGCTAACAATAAAAAATTTCACAAGATGATTTACATTGTTTTCAGGAAGCTTATCGGAACAAAGCAAACTGGAAGATGCTAGCTGAAATAACCAATAAAATTGTAGTTAAACGACCTGGGCTGGCTCCACGATAAAACCTTTGGTAATAATGGCTGAAAGAAGGTTAGAGCGGGTAACGATCGTTCGAAAGAATACTACGTTCAATAATTTCCATTTACCCAGAATAAGATGAGGAATTGATATTAATCGAAATTAGAAGCGAATAAACCAAAGCTACAAGTAGGAAAAGTAAATTTGGATGTTAATTTTGAGGAGAAACTGAGAATTAATTAATGGTTTATCGATTCTTCCAGTTCGCGAAATAAATGACAGCTCCTATTAAAGAAGTTTTTTCAATTATCAGATAGATTTCATGACTTTGATTTATGCAGTCATAATCAATGACCAAACCTGAGAATACATCTTAATTTCGTTCTTCAACTTCTACCTTGAGTCAAACCTAGAAATTCCCACTTCTCATGCAAACGTAGAAAATAACATACAAACGTAGAAAATAACATACAAACGTAGAAAATAACATACAAACGTAGAAAATAACATACAAACGTAGAAAATAAGATGCTGCTGGTAGAGGAATAGGGTTGATCAAGGGGATGAGGCCCCCAATTAGAGAGATCTTAATGAAACCATATCTTCAAATATGTTGTAGATACAAGGTTGGTTATAATTTTAGCGTCGCGCATCTAATGGTACGTGCTTGTTAATCGAGTCTTATTGCACGATTTATTGTTGGTTACAAATAACATCACTGTTTTTTAATGACCTTCTTGTTCAACAACCGTCACACTACTGGCAGACTTCCGTTACAGAGTGGAACGTTTCTAGCAATGAAACCCCTCTACGAAGAGCCGATTCGCAGCGTGTACCACTTCGCAGAAACACCGTTCGAATAAAAAGACTTATCTTGCTTATATTTTTCATGTTTTTTTTGTTAGTATCAGTTGTATTGTGTATATCAACAAGATAAAATGGAAAGAGAGATCTACAGTATTGATACTAAGGAACTCATATTTAAAGTTGAAAAACCACCGATATATGAAATTCTAGATGAGAATCTTATAGCGGTGAAATCTCAAAATTCGTTGATTGCGGTTATGGCTGCACCCGGTACCGTGCCGGTAAAGAACGCGTGAAAAAGAAGATGAACTCCTGTTACACACTTTGAAGGCACAGTATATACAAAAAATTTTTGAGGCTAATATTCGGTTCACGATAATCCATTTGAAGCACTACCTGGGCAACTACCTGTATAGTTTTAAGGGGGGGACTATTATACTATTATATCTGGCATTTTCCTTATATAGTTTAAAGAGAAATTAAGAATTTATAAAATTTATTTGAATTTAATACAGGGTATATTTGGCTTACATTGTTGTATCTTTGTTTAATTTGAAATTTTCTAGTAATGATACTGTTGAATTTCAATCTTAAATTTGCTGAGTGATACACAATATATTATTATTTGGATATCCGAATTTTGGAGTAGCTGAACTGAAATAGAATTATCGATACGTACTATTTATCAAAATTAAAAGTTCAGTGACCTAGATGGATCTGCCACCATAGATAGACATCAAGTTGTCGAATTTGACATAAAACTGTAAAAATATTAGCACGAAATATTTATGTAATGATATTTTATATGTTACCCTGTTAGTGAAGCAAGCGCCGTTGGCTTGAACAGAAGAGGAATCAGTAGGAAATTACTACGGTTCCAAAGGGAGCTGTGCTTCTAAACGCATAGAGATGTACTTTATATTCCCCGATCAGGTTCATCATTTTGTCCGTGCCTGCCCCATGACGTTGTGGGACGAACAAATACTTTTGCCATAATATTACACCTTTGATGTCCTAACTGTGACCATGATAATCATTATCATATAGATCCAAGTGGCGCCTGTCGAAGTTTTAACAGCTGTCGAAAAAAGGTTTTAATTTTTTTTTAAATTTTGTCTGTATCCTCTTTCCATGAAAAGATATTACGTGGATAAGAATCATACCACTACACCATTTAATATCATAGAGAGAATAGGTAAAAGTTATAGAAGAAACACCCAAAGTGGAAGTTGAAAAGACAATAAAGTAAATAAGAGATGTAAATCTTGCGCTAAGGAGGAAATTCCATCAAAAATGATGGAATGGATGGGTAAAGAAGCATGACAAATAGAAATTATATCAATAGATTTGCCGTGTTATACGAAACATTTATCGAAAGTGAGAGACAATAATACGAGCATAACACAACGATAATCAATCATCAAGAGAAACTTTTCAATGTCTACTAACATAAAATTAATCAGTTTTGTGTCAAATTCGTAAACCAAGTTGGAATCTCTGGAACCGTTGGTGATATTCATACTGAATACACTGTTTACACCACCACTACACCAACACATACAGTTACAGTTACTGATGCGCGTTTTGATAATCAAGTTATCGTCTTCAGAGACTGACCCACTAACTTCAGTCACTGAAAACGATAACTTGGTTATCGAAACGCGCGTCCGACAGTGTAATTGTAAGTATTGGTGTAAACAGTGTGTTCAGTATCAAATTCGACAGCTTGAAATCTATTCATGCTAGCAAATCAATCTAGAGCTTTTAATTCTAATTGAAAAATAGATTTAAAATAGAATCCTTGGTGTTAAACGTCCGGGAAATAGGTGGTTTGTGGAAATAACAATATCGTATAATTATCGATTTGCTACCACAAAGAAACTACTAAGTAGAAAGCTACTACTTATGGTGGGAGTAGAACCATCAGACACCGCAGAATCTACCAGACTTCGTGTCAGTAGTTAAGGGTCAATATTCTGCCGTATGATGTGGGAAGATTTAAAATTTTTGGTACTAGTTTTAGTGCTATAAATTTTTATTAAAGCTCTCCCTAAGGAGATGTGACTACGTCAACTCGGTTTATAAAAAATCTACATATTTATATATTCCATCATAGTCTATTCACTTTTTCTAGTAAGCCGAAAATTTCGATAACAAAAAGACGTTTTAATCAATTATGTACTATTCTGATATGTACTATTATCAATCTTCATGTATTAAGATATTCCTGAATTTTGTATTAGGTTCGTTTTGTTCAGATTCCTTTCTATAATAATAATAAAAAAACTAACATTTTCTGAGGGACATGGAAAAAATGGTCATTACGGTAATCAGACAAACAGTTTCAATTTACTTTAGAAAATTTAAAAAGTTTCGATAGTATTTTAAAAGCGAGAATAAGCTTCAAGAAAATTACAGTCAGCAGATGTAACTCTTTTCTTTACATTCACAGAATTGTTGGTTCTTTCCCTACTTATTTATTATTCTCGTTTTAGTTAGGTTTCTACCGTAGAAACATTCTTATAGCTAATTAAATATAGTATTTGAAAAGAGCTTACTGTTTGTGACCGAATGAATTATATGGTATTGAATACTGAAAAATTAGAAGCAACGTTGGGTATTTATAGAATTTCTACAATTTATAAACTTTAATCGCCTCTTATTACGTTGTAAGAACTTTACTAATTGTTCATTACAACTAATTCTACTTCTACTGTATTCGCAAACAACTATTCCCATCTTATTCAATCAAACTATGGTGAATTGAATCAATATTGGTTTGTATTGTGTTGAAATAAAGATAGAAATAAAAGAGAAGGTTCCTTAGGAGAGGTCAATAAACTGCAGTATTCTTAGCTCTATCATTTATTGTCATAGTGAAGTTTGACATGTTTAATGCTGAACGTGTTGCTATACTAGTGCTATTTGAGTAGTTTACAGACAATTGAAACATTTTCTTGGTCAAAAAATGAAAATGAATCATGAACATTTTCGTACGATGATTTTCTATGAATTTTGGTGTGGATTAAACCAACAGCAGTCTGCCTATCAACTCGATTCGGCTTTTGGTGATCTAGCACCATCTCGAGCCAACGTGTTTCGTTGGTTTTCCGAATTCAATATTGGATGAACATTTGGCTGTCAAAATGATTTATTCGCTTTGGATACCGCATAATTTGACAATCGCTCAAAAAAAGCTCGTGTCGAATGGTCTAAAGAAATGCTGAAGAAATTAATAGTGGTGCTTCGAAAGACGTTCATAAGATCGTGACAGTTGACTTCGCCTTCTTCTACTTCCTTGCACCTACAGTACGTTGGCGCTTATGGTCAGCTTATTGGACATTTGTTTTCGACCTACGCCTCTCTTTCCTTCGATATTTTCTTGTATTATCAATTGGGATGTTGTATATCTTCTTCCAATAAGAACGTGACCCAAGTATTCAACCTTTTGCACCTTGATCAAGGTGAACAACTCACTCTCACTCTTCTTAGTATATCCTCGTTCCTCACTCTGACTGTTCATAGTATACATTCTTCGAAGATCCACATTTCGAAGGCTTCTAGTTTATTGATGAACGATATCTTTGATGTTCATGCCGTACTGTAAAATTGACCACACATAACATTTGATTATTCTATACCGAGGGTCAAAGGAAAGATTACGGTTACACAACATCGGTTTAAATTTATTGAATGCCTGTCTTGCGTGTTCAATGCGGCATTTAATTTCCTGCCGAGGGTCCCTCATTTATAGTATCCCTAGATATTTAAACGTCTTCACTTCAGTTGGGCACTTAAAATTGCATTTGTACTTATAGCCATGCACTTGATTTTTGCTGCATTTATTTTTAAGCCATATGATTTCCCAATATTATTTATTTCATCCAGTAATAATTGCATCTCGAGAACGTTCTCTGTGAGTATTGCCGTATCGTCTGCATATCGAAGATCATTCAGCGGGTATCCTTTAACATTAACGCCATAATCAGAGTCCTCAAGAGCTTCAGCAAAGACATTCTCTACAGAGATGTTGAACAGGATAGGAGACAAAATATACCCTTGGCGTACCCCTCTTAAAACTTTGAAGTCTTCTGTGTTGATTATCTGATTCAGCCTAACCCGTGCTCTCTGGTTCCAGTAGAGGTTTTGAATAATTTTTATATCTCTGCTGCGATGTTGGCGCTCTGCAGCGTTTTTATCATAGTGTCATGCTTGACGGTATGAAACGCCTTCTCGTAGTCGATAAATATGATGTAAACGTCTTTTCGTTGGTCAATGCAGTTTTGAACGAGGGTATATAGGCAGAAAACTGCTTCGCGTGTACCCGTACCGCTTTTGAAACCAAACTGGGTCACTCCACATAGTTCTTCTAACTTTATGAACATCCTTGTGTGAAGGTGACAGAAAACTGATTAACAATCAACTGTATGGGTCTACCAAGTCGATGCAAATCTAACAAAAGCACTTCAAAACAAATGGTCATTTGTCTCAAAAATTAAGTAGCAAATCTTGTATAACCAACGGATGTAATAATTCCTGGTTGGTGGATATTATAGTGTATAGAAACCTAGCGGGAAAAAATATTGTCCGCATTACAAGAAACTTAGAGTGGATGTATACAGCTATAGTGAAACATACAAGCACGTACTGAGCTATTGCTTGAAGTAGCTGAACCAGCCCATATAAGAAAATACAGTCTCTCTGAACATACATACACGCCACTGAATAGAAGAAAGTTTATCAGAAATTCATTTATAGACTGGTATCATATCGTGAAGGTGAACTGGGGTATGATCATAAAACGTCTAGATAATACCTAAAAGTCCTTGAAGTTCCAGATCGTAACAACACCCAGCTCTTATTTTCATATGAAGAGATATTACTGATAATAAGAGATAAACCGTTTACTGCTATACTATGGTTTATTCAAACATGGTAATAGTACAATTTTTATGATCGACAAAGTAAACTCCAACATCATAAATCAGTGGCGGAGAATTTGTAATATAATGTGCGTAATTATTATTTGTTTTAGAATAAAACGTGGTTTTCCTCCTGAAATATATGGAAATCAAAATTTACTTACATCTTCGTCTCAATTTACCATTTATTTCAACTATCAAAAATGGGGTGAGTTGTAATCTTCAAATAAGATTGAAATAAGTAAGTAAAATAGTCTCAAAAAATATCGATCAAATGTATCATTTTAATTACTTGGGAGGCAAAATAACGAGTCAAGGAAAATTTTTTTTACGAAGTAAGAGAACAAACAATGGAAGCGACTCGAATTTGAGACGATATCATTAAATATGCAGCAGAAACAAGTCTAGATAGAAGTAGAACACTACAGATAATGAAAACAATCGAAATGGAAATACTAAGAAATATACAAGGCAAAAATCTACGAAACAAAATACGGAATGAAAATATGGAACAGCAAAGTGAAATACAGGACATAGGAAGGTGAGTGAGATAGAGAGAAATTCTCAAGCAAACATATAAAAATAGTGAAAAAAAGTAGATTTATTAAGAACGCGAATTAAAACTAGCTAGAAGGAAAAAGACCACAATTGAGACCACCCAAATGATGGATTTCTAGTGAAAACTTGCTAACAATGAACAGATAGTGGCCTATTAATGTGCTCATCCATGTTAGAAAGAAGAATATTAGTATTCATTGTTTGTCTCCTGTTTTCTGCACTTCTTTTTGATGATTGATTCAACGGTAATCATATTAGTTTGACCCATATAAACTTGTAAGTCTATATATGCCATAACAAAAGGTTATGAGACATTTTCATCGTCTTCCTCATATTATCTTGTAATGTCAGTAATGTCGAATTGTCATCATCTTCAATGAAAAATTTGCCTCTTTTGAAGCTTGCAGTCCAATTTTTCACGGTCGCATACGAAGGACATTGATCACCAAGTGTATTAAGCATATCTTCGTAGATCTGCTTACCTCTTAACCATTTTAAATATAGGTACTTGATGATGGCTCGATATTCCAATTATTCGATTTTCACAATTTCGGTGGACATCTTTCCTCTTTCAATTTATTGCGTAGCTTTGGTTTATTTTTTTGGCCTCATACTTTACACTGACACGCAATATTTTGTTTATGCATGGAACTGGTCTAGGCTAACTATATATCAATACATTTTCGTACGCACCTCATTCTCCGAGTCCGCTTGTTGCTTCTTATGAACATTATTTTTTGTTTACTCATTCCTCTATTGTTAACCAAATTATAGTCTTCACGAATTTCGTTTTGAAAAATGATATATAAATTGGAGTAGACAGTAGAAATTCATTTAAACACAAACTACTCGAGACTCGTAATATCGTTTACAAACATAAAAGTTATCCTCATAAGATTAACCGACAACGTGAGCGGTTGATATTTTTTATGATATCACGTAGTGTGCGTTCTATTTTTCGTTTATAGCGCGACCTTCGCAACCGAAACGATAATGCGTAAGAAGAAGTAATCTCCTTTCTTTCTATCGTAACCTTGTGACCTGAAGGGAAAATTAATATTGACTCTCAAAAGTCGTTATATCTACAAACGGTTAAACGTTCTACAAACACATTTAGAGTGATGAGAGTTTTTGAGAACATATTAATTTCCTATAAATTTTCTAAAATGATGTGATTTGAGACAAAAATCAATGCACCAGGAAATTTTTCGACCTTATTTTTAAGATATAATATATTCACAGTACTTTTGTTTTTATTTGACAGTGTTGATACTGAGTACTCTGATTCAAAAACTTTATCTATTCCAAATTTTTGTTTTTTCATGTTTTGTCTTCTCTTGCGAATAACCTCGTCAAGTCCTAAATCTCTCCCGTCAAATCCATTTGTTGGATTATTGTAATGCTTCCGTACATCAATGAGAAAACGATGAGGCGTTTCTTATGCATTTTAATTATCAACATCCATGAGAGAGTGAAAAGACATTAAACTGTAAAACACACTAAATATTCGTCGTCTAAGTAGCAACTGAGGAAAAAACCATTTCTTATTATTTTTAATGTAATTTTAAAAACCTAGTGCTTTTTAGTCAATCCATCATTTGAATAGTTCTGTACAGCAGGCCTTCTTCAATCCTCACCCCTTCTAATCCGAACCCCTTCTAATCTGAACACCTATATAATTCGAACGCCTCATTACTCGCATTTTCACTCATTGACAACCCAGTTACTAATCAAATGTCGAGTAGGTATGATACATAAAAAGAAGCACGTTACTGTCACTATTTCTGAGAAATGCGAGATTTAAGATAAACTCAAAAAAGGTATTTCTTTCAGTTCTCTAGCGTAGACATATGGTGTGGGCAAATCGACAATTTTTGATAATAAGAAGGGAGAACTGATACGATCTTATGTGGTGAGAACTGAAAAGGGTACCGGTACTCGAAAGACTTTAAAAACGTCAAGAAATCGACAACTCGAAGATGCATTATTAACATGGTTTATAGAAGAGGGACGCAAAAATTTTCCTGCATAAGGCGATATTTTGATTGAGAAGGTGAAGTACTTTAACGAAAGGCTTGGGCGAGGAGATTTTTTTTACCAGTACCTAATTGGTGACTGGAGAAATGTATAAAGATACTTGGAATAGGTCAACTCAAAATAATCGGCGCTGTAAAACAGTTCCAGGACAAATTTATGAATATTATTAAGGGGAAAGACTTATTTGCAAATCTGTAATACGAAAGAGTATGTTTTTTTAATGGAAAACGATACCAGACAAAACGCTGGCACCTAACTTAGAAGTAAATGCCCTAGATTGTACAGTTTCCAAAGAAAAACTAACTTTCATGCCCTGTACGAATGCTATTGGGACGCACAAACTGTTCTTGTTAGTCATTGACAAAGCACAAAAGCAACGAGACTTGGCATCTATTTGAAAGCTATCAGTACATTACATAGGGCAATTAACAATTTTATCCATGCCTTCTAATTGCACATTTCTCATCCACCCTATGAACCAAAACGTCACTCAAAGCATAAAGGTGAATTATGAGAGAAAATTTATGCTTCAAGTTTTTGCACAACAGGAATTGGAATCTGATTGTACTGTATCCGATGCCCTTAAGAATACTACTATAAAAAAAATTCTCATTGACCGAAAGTTGGCATTAGTGAAATCGTGAAATCCCCTGTGGCCTAAATTACACATCGATGAATAAATAGACGATGAGTGTGAACCCTTTTTCTTTTCCTCTTCTTAAAATTTAGTCTTGTTGCTTCTACTATTTAGCAGATATCTTGCTTTTGTGCCAAGTTGAATTTTCATCGTTTTCCCATTCATCTCATCGATCTTTCCATCATTCTGTCTACGTGGTCTCGGTCTCGTGAATCGTACTTTATCCTGAATTTTCAGAGCTTCTCTTATAACTTTATTTCTTATTTGAACTCTTTGGCTCGAGCTTCCCCTGCATATGTGAGTATAGCTCTTACGATTGTATTGTATATGCGTACTCCACAATCAATGGACATATATTTGTTTTTCTATAAAATCACAGATTCTTAAGGCCTTATTTACTTGGGTTCGAACCTCTTGTTGTAAGTTTCTGGCGCTTGTTATCTCGACTAGTAGGGATGCACATTGCATACACTGATGAGTGGGGTTATCGTTCACAGCTAGCTCACATCTTGTAGACTCATTTTTACAATTACCATTGATTCTGTTTTTTCTACAGATACCTACATATCAAAGTTTACGGCTGTTGTTTTGAACCGATAAAGGTGATCCTTGTTTTCGGTTATCAAGATTACGTCGTCCAAAACTTCTTTCACGCTATTAACCATTTTATCCATAATTAAATTGAACAAGAATGGGCTCATACTGTCATCTTGTCCAACTCCTTTTGGTGGTTTATCTACAGTCCAGTCATGCGCCTCTAAAACATAGAGTTTTTGTATATTTAGTCCTTTTTAAATGATTTCTAGCCTTTTAAACTACAGTTAGTGGTGAATAAATGCAAGACCAAGATCAAGTCCGGAATTAAGTTAGTCTTGGTCTTGGTCCTGCAATGTAATAAGTGGTAATGATCTTGGTCTTACAGCGTCCAGTCTTGTTCTTTGTCTTGTAGGGTTCAAATTGGTCTTGATCTTGGACCCATACCTTTGCAGTTCCTTAATTTTTTGGTATATTTTTATAAGAGGCAACCTTTCGAAGTATTTAAACTGGACAAAGGATTGAGAAATAAGGAATGGGGTGTTGGTGATATAAATATTTTATATATTCATATCACCATTTTATATATTTTATATAGGATGAATTTAAAGATTTTCTCAATCTGTGAAAATATCATTGGTCACTCTCTAATGGAAAATTCATAACGTTGAACCAGTACCAAGCGTTTCCAATTCACGCGCGGTGTCTGTCTTAAACACATGTTTCGTATCTGACCAAGTAGACATATCTTTGCCCGAAAAAATGCTTTCGTAAATTACGACACAAAGCTTCTCATTTGCCACTAAATACCTCCCGACAAACTAAAATATTAGGTTTTTTCAAAAAAGTTCAATAAATATGAAATTTACTGATGAATATACATTTTAATTTTCACTATGCTATTCATTTGATTTCATAAATTATATAAAGATTATCTGTGCTACAATCCGAACGCTCCATAAATGCGAACCGGGGTAAATTTTCGGAGTTTGTATTAGAGAAATCCTGCTATAGTTTTAGAACGCGTAAAATCGTTCAGGATTCAGAATTCCTAATAGACTCGACTGAGTTCAAGAGGAGAATTCCAATGTGTTTAAGCAAAATGCAATATATCCACCACGCACTTGAACAAAGTGAAAAAAAGAACAAAGAAGAAGTTATCTGTTTGAGAATTTTGCATTATTTCGATTAAATTATTTACATTTACAATACATTTACAAATAAGTATTGCACTCTGTTTTACATTTTCCAGATTAATCAACTAAATATGCTGCTATTTTTAGATTCAATTCGTTGTTGTTTTACCTTTTAGAAACTCTGTGTTTATCGTCTGTTTTAAAAGCAGTAACGACAAGTTAGTGCTTGAGACTCAGATTCGAATATCTCTGTAATGGATGACAGTGTAGTAAGTCGAAAACAAATACATGAATTTCCTGAAAGAACTATTGAAAAATATAAAAGGTAGGATAATATATACTTGAAATTATTATTATAACTTTGTTTACTGCTCAATTTTTCGTTTCTTGTAGGTATGTATATCGTTAAATTGATAATAGTTAAATTCTCTAATATTCTGTTAATGCATATTTTATGCTACATGTATCAAAACAGACCAGGATTTATAAATATCCAATCCAGTTGCCTCTCACAAAAAACCAAAAGTGATGCTCCCTGGTGGAATAATCATGTGTCCAAGATAAGAACCGAAACACGAAACCTTTTAAACAGAGCAAACTGTTCCGGTGACTGGCAGAGTTAGACCAGAAAACTTACCGCCTACAACAAAGAAATAACAAAAACCAAGCGACTTGACTCTACACCTGCGGCTTCAAGACTTCACAAAGTCTTGGCGTAGGGCAAAGCTAATACAACCATGGCACTGAGGAAACAGAATGGCAGCTTCACGGAGAGGGAGGAGAACAGAGCACAGCTCTTGATGAAGACTCATTTCCCAGAAAGCAGCAATCCAGCCTCAGTACACAAAATAACAGAACAACATGGGCTCTAAGCACCTTTCAATCGTTCAAGTCGCCAGAAGTGGACGGAATCATCCCAGCTCTCCTCCAAATAGGACTGGAGGATAACTTGCCACCCTTGGTCCGCCTCAGTAGAAGCAGCCTAGAGCTGGGTTACATACCAGAGCCATGGAGAAGGGCCAAAGTAACCTTCATACCAAAAGTAGGAAGGAAGGACACCACACATCTCAAATCCCTCAGACCAATCAGCCTCACCTCGTTTTTACTGAAAACTATGGAAAAATCTGTCAATAAGTGGAAACCGCTCCATCCATGACAATTTGCATATCAAATCTACGGAGACTGCTCCGACAAAAATTGACAACTGGAATTAAGAACTCTCTGACAAACAAAAGAAAAGTAGTATGTACCTCCTTAAACATAGAAGGCGCCTTTGACAATACTCCGTACCACGCTGTCAGAAGAGCATTAGATGCGAGATGAGTAGATAGGACAACTTCCAGATGGATGGCACAACTACTATTTACTAGAATAGCAGAACTGAAAGTAGGGCAAGACACCATTTTAATCAATGCAAACAGGGGATGTCCACAAGGGGAAGTGTGAAGCTTAGTAGTAGATGAATTCTTATGTGGGTTGACGGAGCACGGCATACCCTGTCAAGGATACGCAGAAGACATAGTTATCTACGCAAAAGGATGCTTTGAGAATACACTCTGTGACATAGTTCAAAGAGGACTCAAATATACAAAAAGGTGCTGTCGATCGGTAGGGCTAAATGTCCTCAACCTCAAACCCATCAAGCTAGACAGGCAAGTAGTCGAGTGGAAAACAGAGGGGAAATATCTGGGTCTCACACTAGTCAATAAACTCTGGAACAAACAAGAGATCACCAAAGCCACAAAAGCCCTCATGGTGTACAGAAAATTTCCAGGGACGAATTGGGGTTGTAACCCAAAGATCCTAAGGAGAATGTACACCTCTCAAAGGTACAAAGACTGGCTCGCTTATGTGCAACCGCCATGGAATCTTGCTCAACAGCTGCACTAGAAGTGATTCGGAATCTCTTACCTCTCCACATAGTTTAGCTTTGAGAAAAACTTCACTAAACTAATAAACTGTAAAAGCAAGTAGGATCAAAACACCATACAAGCAATGATCAGAAATGTCATTAAATGGTACACGGATGGATCAAAGACAGCAGATGGAACTGGAATAGGAGTGTACGGGCCCAGAACCAAACACTCTGAAAGTTTGGGCAGGGCACCAAGCATTTTTCAAACAGAAATTTATGCAATTGAAAAATATGTTCGGTACAACCAGGAGACGAACTATCGAAAATAGGATATCATCTCTAGCTCTATCTACAAATACTAACAGGAATTCTATCGGGGCACTGTCGCTTCAACAAACACCTGAAGACGCTAGACCTAGCAGATAATGTGGCGTGCAGGTTTTGTTGCACAGAGGACAAAACCTCTATCCATATTCTCTCGAGGTGTGAAACACTGAGGAACTCCAGAGCACTACACCTGGGAGTGCTTGAAATAGAATATCTCTCAATTGAAGTCATTCCACATTGTAGACTTTTTGAAAGGAGTGGGATTAATTGAACATCTGTAAACACTGGGTCCTCCAATATCGCAGCAAAAAACGGGGAAACAATAGATCCTTTGGGTCGCAGTGTATACGAGAGCCCAAATACATACATACATACATACATACATACATACATACATACATACATACATACATACATACATACATACATACATACATACATACATACATACATACATACATACATACATACATACATACATACATACATACATACATACATACATACATACATACATACATACATACATACATACATACATACATACATACATACATACATACATACATACATACATACATACATACATACATACATACATACATACATACATACATACATACATACATACATACATACATATATACAACGAAAAAGTGCTACCAAACCAATTCCCCGAAATCGTTCATTCAATACTTTTTACCATCTAACCCATAAGGAATGAACAAGAGCTACTTTAAAGTTTTCAGTAGATACTCTAGGATTACAGAGCGATGGGTTAAATTGTCGAAATCAAATTATCTGTGTGAATACTAAATTCAATTGAAATTTATGGTCACTTTCACAAATCACCCTCTAAATTAATAAAAAAGGGAAATTCCCACTTATTTTATATTCATGATATCCTCTTTGAGGGTCTCTACATATGGTAAAAGTTTGTAAAGTTCCTCAAGACTCACCCTGTATAAATTATAATAGACTTTTTACGTTAGGAAACATTCCTATTGTAGTTAACTAAATTCAAAAGGGAACGGCGTGTCAGATATTGTATATAGCCTAACCATATTTCACTTTCTAGTTAGTGAACTGGAAGCGTTCAAAAAAAACCTCAACCTCAATCAACAGTCCTCGAAGTTGAAGAAGTTTTGCGAGGATAAGAATGGTAAAAGTTAGTTTTTCGGAATCTTCTCAATTTATCTTTCGCTCTGGTTATGGTTCTGACTGAGATTAATTAATTTAATTTTTGCCAAGTCCGTATCGACAATCCTTATTATTAAAGTTGTTCAGGTCCCAAATGACGGATGAGTTTGATGAGATGGAGGTGGAGACTCGTCGGTTCAGATTTCCAATCATCGGTTCATCATATAAGGACATCGGAGAAATGTATCCTGACTTGATTAATTATTGAATCCAGTCGATTCGTGTCGGTTCGAAGGTGATTTTTCTACTTTTAAGTCCTTTTATTTATGATACTTCCATTTATCGCGTGGGCTGCTTATTCGAAAAAATATGGAAGATATATTAGTTTTATAGAGATAAGCTGACGGTTCAAATTTTAAACAAATGATATGGTAATTCTACAGTATATAGAAGTCATATGGAATAAATTCATTATTATAGTTACTGTACCTATTTTTTGTCTTCAACAAATTTCCTGAGATTCCGCAGTAAAAGGTGAGTGGATTGTAAAAGTGTTGGATTATAGTTTGGATTTCAAAAAACATAGGCATCTCAAAAAATACCTTGTTTTTTACAATTAAAAATTTTGTTATTCCTAGGCGATTCTTCAAAATTCCAGGGATATGGTCTAAAAGTGAATGAATTTATCTTTCTGTTTCTATGCAGAGATCATTTCAAGAGAATAACGACACTTTCTTCCGCCCCTTACTCTTCCATAATCAAAACTAATGAAAAACCAATTCTACAGTGGCGTTTCTAAAAGCTCTGATTAGGAAATAAGCTGTAGGTCTTGAAGAAACACAAAAATTTCATCACATATCCTAGTTTTCAATCGTGTTTGTGAGAAAAGTAACACTTGTACATTTATGTTCATTGCAATGGAATACAAGTCGTCAGACAGATTTTCGCATTTTCTAGGTTTGTGAATTCTATTGATATTTGTTGTCATGTTTACCAGTATTAACTTTTTCAGTCCCAATGAGTCATATATGTCCCAGCAAGAATAAAATTATAAAAATAAGCCATTGTCCAATTAGAAGTTGTTGGAGTTGACTGAAACTATTTCTGACATCGTTGATAGCGGTACAGATTATGTAAAAGAAGAAAAATGCCAACCAAAAATCGACATTTTCGTTTCCAAACGGAACATTTTGGTCAACTACCATTTGGCAAATTGGTACGACATGGGTTCCTGAAAAACATATTCAAATTTGGCGTAAATTAAGGAAGAGTTTGTTGAGAAATCGATTTTTGCAAGTAAAAGCCATTTTTTTGATTTTCTGAAGTTCCTGGAAAAATTTGTTTTGAAAGTATCTCAATCGAAGTAGATAAATTTTTTCGGCATTTCGTACATTTAAAAAAAATAGGTCCCGATAGGTCAATTTGGGCCATAATGGCGGTCATTTGAAATTAGTGTACCACTTGAAATGCTTAAATAGCATTATTCACAACATAGACTTTCACATGGCGCCACAGTGCTCAAAAAACGTTTTATGGAAAAATGAAAGTGGCCATATTTCTTCAAATTAAATATAGTATAATACCCGGAATTTGAAAAATATTAAGACATCGATTTTTTTGCTGGGTGAATCCATCTAGAATGAATGAGCCATATAGATCTAAAAATATTATTTCGGATCAGTTCTAGTAGCGAAATGTCGAAACTATCTAAAACTCTAATGAGAATAACGCTCCAAAGATGTGCCAAAATCGAAAAAACGTCAAAGTCGTTCGAAAATCAACATGATTTTCCTTTTTTTTTTAAATTATCGTAATATATTTCACGATTATTTGTTTTATAGAGTCAAACGGTCTATAAGAAGTGATACTCACTGGTGTTGTGGTATCTACGTGAGTTAATTCATTTGAGGTACTGCAAGCCATATATGCAAATGCTTGTATTGGCTCGGAGCTTATTTTGGAGGCGATTGTTGAGATTTGTATGAAAATACGTGAAAATGCTGTTTTTCTATTGATTTTGCTAAAGTTTAAACACACCTTGATAGCAAAGGCAATTGCATTATAAAATCAGCGCCTTCATTATTCGTTTAAGTTTAGATATTCTATTTTCAAAAAACAATAATCACCCATTTCCCTACTTGTGTAGAAGAAGTTCGAAGAAGTTCAATATCAGACTCTCAAAATCCTCAAGCATGATAGAATAGGAAATACTCATATCATATTAGATGTGAAGTTGCCACTTCAATTATGAACAAACAACAGAGGGATTAGTGGAATATATAAGCTTTAATAAGGAACATATTCAAACGATGAATGAGTTGGGGAAACTAACACTACAATACACATTAAATTTTACACAACTAGTTTTAAGTCTTTGTCAGCAGTTAATCTCAAAATGAACTAAAGAGTTATATTCTCTTGAGATTTGTAAGTTACAATAGAATATCCATTTGGATAACGATAAACTTGGAAACCAACATATTTGTTCATTTATTGGATTTATTTAGTCCAATTAATGACAATATTATATATACACCAAAAGAAAATAAATTTCTGAACATTTTTCTATTTAATTAAGTTAAATAAATTAACTTTGTTTAAAACTTATTTACAGTCTCATAAATGCACGAATTTCCATTAATTCTGTTTAATCTATCTATACTTATATTGAACTCTAGTTGTTACTTTAGCTACGAACTGAATGTTTATAATGATCTTTCAATGTTAACGGAAATCTCAAATATCAACACAATTCAAATTACTCATCTAGAAGCAAATTTCTCAACCTTTTTTGAAATATAGACTACAGAATAATCAGCGTCGCAAACTTTTAAAATAGTTCTTTGTAATATTATGGATGCTACATACTATATTCGGAATGAAAATCTGCATAGAAACCTCAATGTATAAATAGATCAAAATTTGTGCCCAAAAAATACGAAAAAATGATCAAGAATCTATTAAATATAGATATTAGTATGTATAAGATAGTGCCCTTAAATCTTCACACTATTTTGTCTGTGTTCAGTTGTGCAATTTTGACAAAACAAAATATATATAGTTGACGTCTTTGAGTTGTCAGAAAACAGCCAGCGTTTTATTTTTTTATTTAAGTTTATTACACAACATAAGAGGCAGTGGTATAACCATGTAAGACCGCTCAAGGTCTCTCGGGAGACAACCTAAAAGGTGGAAAGATAGTTGGCAATCCACCTCTCAGGAAAAGAGGCAGCTTCAGAATTAACAGATCGAATGATCTCCAAAAAGTAGAAGATTTAAGTTTATTGTAGTTTTTCCACTGCAAGGACTAACATAACCAATAGGTTATGGGCCCAGAACGTTGTTAAGAAGAAGTAGTAATATTTCGTGTCTGAAATCAGTCAAGAAAAAATTAGCGTTTTAATAACAAGATCAAAAGAGAACAGTCTCGAAAGAATTTAGAAAAATGACTACAAATACGACGATACCGATACTAGAAGCTAACAATTTTAGCAACTGGCTGCTTAGGACCAAAATATTATGCCGAAAAGATAAGTGTTTAGAGGCAAAGAATGCATAACAGCCAAATAACAAATTGAGGCACTTAAAAATGTGTTTGTGAGGACAAGTTCTTTGACTAAGATGGCATTATGGAGAAAATTATTAACTATGAAAAATGAGGAATTTGATAAAATAGAAGACCTATTTTTAAAATTTGAAACAATTATAAGAGATCTCAAAGATATGGGATCTATATTAGTTGAAGGACATAAAGTATGTCTTTTATTGTTTGCTTTACTGCCAAAATACAATAATGTAACCACTGTTTTGGAAACAATAGAAAATGTTAAGATAGATTTCGTTAAACCTAGACTGCTATATGAAGAATAATTCACAGTCGGACACTACAGAATCTAGTTTTAAAGCTTGAAATGGGTTCTACACGTATGGAAGGTAAAGGTACAAGATGCCCATTTACTGTTCGCTTCGTCGTTGAAATCGTCCTCTATATTATTAGTATATTCCTCTACAGATGGGAATTTCATCACTACTAATGGAGGTCAATCGATTTGGATATGCAGGTTCATTCTATTTCCTTTAATCGTTATTGAAGGAAAATTTACAAAAGTTAGAATAGAATTTGGAATGGAATTTGTAGATCCGCAGGACATCTACAAGCCATCAATCGCGATCTTGTCCACGAAAGTAGTTTCTAGTAGTTTTCTGTGCTTGTGAAAGTATCATGAAGTTCAAAATCTCTTTTACGATCTTTTTGTTTCTCTTTTGAGATGCTTGAAATTTTTATTGGTGAATGTACTAGAAACGTGTTATTCGAGCTGTTTACACATACTTGTAAAATCTAAAAGTCTAAGAATATGAATTAAATCACAAAAATTTTCATGCTTTCGAAGTGGATTAAGTCAAGTAGTGTGTCGATATCAATCTTCTGTGTTTCTCTGGTTTTTCAAATTCAATTGTGGTTGCATTGGATACCGCATAGTTTTAAAATCGCTCAAAAAAAGGTCTTGTAGATTGTTGGGAACAAATGATGAAAAAATTCAATCGCGTTGTTGCAAATGAATCATAGATCTATGCACGTAAACCCGAAACTAAGCAACAATAGACTGTGTAGGTCTCTCAAGACGAGACAAATACAACAAAAGTTGTTTGCGGACCAAGCACCAAGATGAATCTTGCCTCACCGCGACATTGCGCGCTCTCACACATCAGTCCAAACAAAAACGTTTTTGAACAGTTGAAACATTGATTGATTGATGGGTCATCCACAGTACAGTCCTTGTTTGGCAAACAATAACTTCTTCGTATTCCCGCAGACTAAAAATAAATTGCGAGGTCAACGTTCCTTCACATCCCAAGAAGTTAATGTGTTCAAATAACTAACATATTTTGGAAGTATCTCAATGAAAATGCTTCAACAATGAGAACATATGAGTGGAGCTCAGAGTTGGTTGGTAAACTGTTTGGTGAACTTCTTGTGAATGCTTAGTAATTCATACCAGAAGTTTGACGTATTATCAACACCCTGTAGTTTTCAGTTATTGATTTTTGAGTTATACAATAATTTCTCAGACAGAGGAATTGTGAAAATGTCTCGGTATAACGTTTAACCGCATTTCTTCTGCTACCATTCAGTCAGGATTTTTCTTTTGTTTCTAGGACGTTGACCATAATGGATACCAATACTTTTCTAACATATGTTACGACGCCATCAGCCGTAAGTTTCCTGTGAAATTTTTCTAGTTTGTATAAAAAATGTTATTCTTCTGTTTCTTTTTCTTATGTTTTCACTTTTCAGAGAATGATTCGAAATAAGATACACAAACATCAACGGAATCCAGCTTAAAATTTCTCCCCATTTACAGCTTCGCCATTTACATATTCTCAATAGGGCTAATATGAATTATTGTTTCATCAAGTCTCATTGTAAAACCGCCGAAAACAATATACGGACCACCAACTATTCGCAATTGTTGGAAAACCCTGCAAGTTCTCTTATTAAAATAGTTTTCAGTCTAGTGCAATTACATTTCTATCAACGCTTCAATTGAAAACCTCATTAAGCAATTTCAAAGTTTTATACTCCAAACAAAGCAACTGTGAGTTGAAATAATCAAAATTAGTATCTCTGGTAAATATTTGGGATGTGCGAAAATTAATGAGGCACAATCACAATACTTTTTAGGCATAGAACTGAGTGTGACTTCTTCACCAATGTTGATTTTGCATACTCCAATACCTGTTAGTATTATTTTAATACTGAGTTAGGATAATTTACATACTAAAAAATCATATTTTTGTAAGAAGTAATTTTTTCCTCCTAAGAGTCTATAGTGTGCTTATGCTCTGCTTTCTAAAGGAATCTGTATTTATTATTTTATTTTTTGTAATTTTATAGTTCGCTAATGGTAATTTCTAAACAAAAGATGCTAAACTTTTGAGGGTAGGGTGAGGATCTAGAGCAGTGCTTCCCAACATTTTTTGTGCCATGCCCTACCCAAGCCCTTCTAAAATTGTTATGTCCCCCTATGTAACATATACAACATTGTTAATCTTAAGAAATTGAATTGTTCAATTGAGAAACTTAGGTGATAAGTTTTAGGAGAAAATCACAAGGAAATTGTATACGAAACACAGTTAGTGAAATTTCAAAACATATGATGAAAAACTAAAATACGAAATAATTTTAGCAAAGATTTTTTCTTCAAAATTTGATATTTTGAATTTAGTGAGACTTTTATGCTTGATACTTGGTGCACAAAGATTTTATACTAGGTTCAAATTTGGTTAGCTTTAAATAAATAGAGATCAGTGATTTATTGAGAGAAGTTGAACTCTGAAATTTATCTCAAATATGGTTTCACCAAACTGTTTGTCATTTGAAAACGTATAAAAAACATATATACATTGTAAGTTGGGACATCTTCATACTAACCATGATTTTTTATCCGTAATTCTAATCACTGTGTGTGGTCATCAAAAATTCACTCCATAACGAAAGACGCTGCAGGTGATGGCGTTTTTGCAATTATTTTCTTAAAGTGAAAGTCTTCCTGGTTACCTTAATTTTGTGTTTTATCTTGAGTATTGATCTTCGTCTCAGGTATGTTCTTCAAAATTATTTTACATTTCGCTAGAACAAAACCCTTACTTGGTGTAAGTAAGTTTGTCTGCTTGCGGTTCAGATTACAACTACACACCGAAAAGCTTCTAATCGTACGCAAAAACTCAAATATTCTGAAATCTCAAATATCGCTCTCGTCCCCTCACTTCGGTCCTCACTCAGTTGCATCATTTTTGATGTAACTGACAGTTTTCACCCACTTTGTTTTTGATGACTTCATTCAATATCGCTAGAAATAGTGCATACAATTTGATCAATTTTAATTGCAGTCAATCTACGGCGATTTCTTATTTATATTTGACTCATGACATGATCAAACACATTAGGATAGTAATAGTATTGGAAATATAGATTATAACATGGAAAAAAATCGTGTAGTTTCGAAAATTAGAAGGTTTGTTCAGAATTTCAATAGGCGTCTTTAGATCTAGTAGTTGGCTTCACAAAACCAAGATGGACGACTGCATAGGCGGTGCTAACCAAAAAATCGACAGGTAAGTATATAGTGCTATCAACGTTTTTTCAAAATTGTACTCTTTTTAGTTTGCTGGCTAAACGAGCACATTCTTCTCTCCTATCTTCTACAATTGGAGTCATATGCAGCCTCTAACATCATGAGAGTACATAGGTATTTATAATTACTGCTGTCAACAACAGAGTAGCTTTAGCTGTTCCTGGCTTGACTATAGATAACGAATCTCTTTTGCAATCTTTCTGTTTCTGTTTCAAGTGCTTCATCACATATAGCAAGCAACTGAAATCACATAAAATAAATTATTCTGAAACTATGTGACTATCTTCGAGTTCGAGCAGTCGATTCCCGCGCAGTAGGTGCACATATCACAGCAGGTGAAGCCCCCTGCAATCACAGCCTGTTTCATACCCCTTTGAGGATCCATAGCGAACCATCTTGAGGAGGCACTAAGACGCTGGAGGATCCATCAATGGCATGGGAATGAGGTAATCGCCTTTTACTTTCCAGCTGAATTCAGTGGCTAGAAATGCATTGCCAAACCAATCCTGAACCTGGAAAAAGATCAAAAAGCATATGTAGATATAATTGAATGATTATTGCTGCCGCATGCTTGTTAAGAAACCATTGACTTTCTTGCAAGTAAACTCAAGGATCATTACATGGCAGCTCTAGATGTAGGTGACAATAATCGGAAATCTAACGTCTCAAGTAGTTTGCCAACAATCTTGTAGTGCTGCACTCGAAAGTTGGTTAGTGTCGTGAACTTGGAGCCATTGTACAGAGCAAGAATGAATTGCTCCCCTGCTTGCGCTTTGCTTGTTTTGGATGAGTTTTCCTCCTTAAAAGTTTTCATTTTTTTGCCAATTGAGGGTTATTTAGCGCTACAATTAGGGCAATGCCAAGTACCTGTAAAGAACACCTACTATTTGAGAGTTCTAGGAAAAACTCTAGCATGCGATTTTTCTGATTTGATGATATTTTTAAAGATTAGAAAATTCTGAACAAACCATGTAATTTTTGTGACTACAAGATATTTTTCTACGTTGCAGTGGTTTGTTAGCTGAAATTCCTGAGCTATAAATCAAATACACTATTATTGCATTCACTATTTAGTACTTTTCGTACATTATATCAATTCGGTATAATGAGAGAAAATCAAACAACGCAACTTTACGTTTCAGTTAGTGTTAAAAGAGAAGAATTCAATACCACACACTTGAGCGGAGCCACTAGCTTCTAATTGGGAGTTTCAAAGTACGGACGAGGGAGATTTCAACGATTCCGGCTCTAGTGTTATTGCTATGTGTGTGAAATTCCAGACAATATATTTGAGAGCAAAGGTAGACCGCAGAAACAGAAATTTCCAGAAATAATATTACACTATAGTGGACAGGACGACCGTAATTGGCTTGAAAAAGAGACAATTTCGTCGGAAATGTGATTGGTTGTTGGAAAATAGAGAGGCGGCAAAAGTTGACAACCAATTAGGTTTAATTGATAGCTTGTATGACGGAAAAAGAACAAGCTACAACTGTATTTGAAATTATATGATGCCAGAATATATATCGATGTACATTCGTACTTTTTATACAGTTTCAATGATTCGTCATATTTTTCCCTATTCTTTCAACTAAATCATATGATACTTTTAACTATTTTTCCCATCATTTATATTACGATAAATTTCACAAAATAGAACATTAGAACCTTTTGAAATATGATAGAAAATGTGTATGAAGAGTCTACCTAATGATTTCCTAACGTATGAGTGATTTTTGTTTTTCTTCTTTATGTTCCAGTTTTATATTCTTCATCAATCTCTTCTTATCGTATAATCTTCCTGTCAGTTTTTACTTTGGTTCTAGTGCACTCCTTTCAGATTTATTTGATTTTGATTGCTTCCACCTACTAATCATTAAGAAGACAGGCAGTTGGGGATGGGTGAGGAATATTAAATGTAGATATGTTCCATTTTGTATATATGATTTCTTTTTCAAAGCTCGGATGATTTTTTTTGAAGATGCTGGTGTATGTGTGTCATGTATGGTGCGAGGAACCAACAACAAAAATAGCTGCTTTGTGCAAATATATATAGAGAGACAGGTAAGAGCCATAGTTCACTAGGTTATGAGAAAACCACAGTAAACCTGTAACAACAAAAAGTTGTAATGGGACTTTTACTTATAGCGATAGGAAAACTACCAGGAAGGTAGGTAGTTACCAAGAAATTTCCAATAGTACATTCGTAGTGGCTAAATGAGGGATTACGATACATTTTTTCCGGTTTAGAGGACCAGACCTAAACCAATGAATTAGTCAATTTTGTTAAGGATGTTTCCTGATTTAACTGTATGACTTATGTATAGAGCTTTCAGGTTTTTCATACAGTTTGGAATGGCAATTATGTTGCTTGTATACGAACAGAGCTTATATAGTAATTGATAATTGAATACTCGCAAAACAATATCTTATTTAAAAGATTATTGGATAGTGTACGATAGACGTTTCTTTTTTATTCGTATAGGTCAAATATATAATCAACTCTTCACATTGTAACCTATTATGTATAGACTCAACAGAAACTGAATCCAAATATATTTAAGATTGCTCTTAGTAGAAACTTAAATTCAAGATTGTCGCATCACAGTTTCAAAATGGATAGTGAGCGCGGTAAAGAAATACTTGTGTTCAAAAGAGTTTAAGTAAACGCAAATTTCCACAGAATTGATAGATAAAAATTTGCAGTAACATACGACAAAGTAAGAATAGTAACATGATTTTGATTGTGGTAGAGAGTCATGTACACAAAAACATCTAGTGGAACACAGACAAACGTTGCCTCAACCCAAAATATTGAAAAATTTATTGACACATAGCTGAAGATAATGATACTATGTACTATATAATATACTCGCTCCTAAACTGAACTAAATTTTCGGTATTCGGTATTCGCGGTATTTTAACGCAGTGTACGGGGTGCTTGAAAAAAAGGTGATCCCTCCACTAGGATAGATAGAAAACTGAATTTTTTCGAAACACCATCAATATTCAAGATAAAGTGCGTTGAAGAAAACAAATATACACATTTCTTACGATTTTGCCACAATTACTGGCAACATTGGTTTTAAATTTTATACGAATATGTTTTGGAAGCGGATACATCCGATGAAATTGTTTTTATGTCCGATTCTCATAGTTACACGGTTCGTACCAAGTAGTATTGAATATAACTTTTTCAATATTAGATTTATTAAGCAAAATGTCAAATAAACTTAAACATCATTTAATTATACATCAAAAAGGTACTCTTGATAAAGTTCGATAATGTGTAAGTAATAACCGATGCTGGTATAAAGTATTGATAAAGTTGATAATTATTATTATTACAGCCTTAATCTTTTTGTATTATCTACTTGTGTGATGAGAATCCACATGTCAAGAAGGTTCTGCATTACCAACAATTATTGAAAGTTAATGTGTGGGCACCAACTCTAGGTGACAAATTAATAGGTTATCACATTCTACTTGGAAATTTAAATGGTGATATGTACCTTGATTGTTTAAGCAATCACTCATTCTAGATATTAGAAGATTTAACACTAAACCTGCAAAGATCTTTATTTTTAATGCATGATGGAGCTCCACCGCACTTTGATAGACGGTGTGGTAATTGGTAGTAACCATTTTCTGAATTGAAGGATTGGTAGAGTTGCAGAAGCTCCAATTCATTGGCCTCCTCGGTCATCTGATTTTAATCGCTTGGATTACACAGTTGAGTAGTACCTTATGGAAAAATTTTATGCTAAAGAGGTGAATTCACCTAAAGAATTGAACGTAACTTAATGACTTTAATGACCTTATAGCTGACTTCTAACCGTTTAGACGATTAATGGTTTCTTTAGAAAAAAGGGTAGTCTTGTGTATTCGTGGAGGACATTTTTAACACTCACTCTAATTGAATTCTATTTTATGTTATCAGCCATCTAAATTTTCATCTCGTGATTTTTTGTTTAATTAAAACATTTATCATCACTTCATATCAGCATCGATTATTATTTCATAATTTTAAAATCAAAATATTCCGGAAACAATACTCAGTATCAAGTTTTATCAAGAAAATATGGCAAGTATATTTTTTTTGTTCAACGCACTTTGAATACGGATGGCGTTACGAAATTTTTTTACCAAGCAAACCCCAAATATTTTTCAGTTTTCTATCTATCCTATAGACGGGATCACCTCTTATGAAACACCCTTTATATAAAACAAGAATAGTTTTTTGCCAGACCAATAAGAATGGATTACTTATAGATCCAATACTACAATACAGAGAAATGTGCTGCAAATGTAATTGGAGATTATGAAGCCCCAATTTTAGTACATTACCTGCAAAAGGCACTCCAGATATAGGTGTTTATGATACCAATTTAATGCTAGCATTACACGAAAACATAATATATTAGGCTTTATGGAGATTGAGAAATGAGAATGATATTTTCGGCAAATTCTCTTTTGCAATTTAGTTAGGGTTGATATGAAGGTATCACCACCCCCCCTAATGGAATTGGTTAGTGGAGAGTATCTATTTTCAGTTCAATTGTCCATATAGAAAAGCTCTCTCAAAGCAGCAACTACGAATACTGGGGCGTTCTCCTCAAAGTATGAAGCGAATATATTGTAGTTAAAGCCTTTCGCAATCGGTGCTGGATTGTTTGGAAATGATGGATTGAGTTTCTTGTTGGTATTTAGAGTCACCCTTTACGTATGGCACCCATTCGACAATTGCTTCAGGATGTTTTATGATCTAATGCTGGTGATCTAAGTGTTTCAATATAACTGAGTCGTGAGTGTCGTGGTATGAAGAAGAAATACTAAGGAGCTTTGTGGGATGCCAGTTAGAGACATCAATGACCGAAATTGAACAGTAGATTTGATATGAATATAAACAAAGGTTATATGAGAAGTTTCCGCTCTAATTAAGACACAGTTTTCTCCATTTTCATTTTTAATTTCGAGAATAGTCTCATTTTAAGTCTATATACTATTTTCAATGATTCTTCATTCTTATAGTAGGTATCCGATAACTTACTTGTCTGATGAAATTCTCGCTGCTACATTTGAAACTTTGAAGTTATGTAACAAAAAAGTGGTTGAAGGCCAGATCTGGTGAATACAGTGAATAGTCAACCAATTCAAATGGGCTGTTGGTTCAGAGTCTCTGCATACAGAGACTAGCTCTTCTTCTATTTTCATAGTCGTATTTCCTCTGTAGAATAAATTTTTAATAACAGCTCAATATTAAGTTTCCTGAATATAATACTAATTGTCGATAATTAATGACATTCAAGTGAAAATTTGGGTCATATTATACAGAGCTGATTAACTACAAAATGAAATTTCAATAATGAAATCCAGAACACATATTAGAAGCAATGTTGGAGCAAAATTAGAAGAATAGAGGTCGAAATATTGGTTGTAGACTTTTTTGCATTTTTGGTTACCTCAATACTTTTTTCATTTTATTAGTTTGATTCACTTTGAATGTTTGGATACTTTTTATGACCATTCCAATTTTCCAAACTGTGATTCAAGTGAAAGAAGGGCTGGCCATTACTCCAAATTACCTTCCTTTCCAAAAATACAACAGTAAATTAACATATACAATTTATTAGACATTATTCATATAGTAAATTAAGTTCAACCTTCAGTAATATAATTTTAGGAAACAATTTAACATAATAAACGTCAACCTATTTCACACCACCAATGGGTTTTACAAAGAACAAGACTACATAAATTCAACCCTTGGAAAGAGTCTCTATTTACTGAGCTCTTCCTCCGTCACGAGTTTATTTTCTATTGTACAGTAAAACCATTCAGAAACCGAAAGTGGCTCTATATTAGGATTCATTTTAACTTATTCTGAGATTGCTTTGGAACAATCTTAAATCAAGGGATACAAAATCAGAAGAAGCACATGATACGTAATTTAGAGAATTGAAATAAGGATGGCCATAAAAAGGTGTAAAGTATAGTGTCTTAAAATACTAATGAAAGAAATTCGAACTCACGCTACAACGTTTTATCAAATGTTTAACCGTACTTGACAAAAAGACTTATATCTAACATAATTCTGAACTAGTCTGAATAATTTTGTGTATGAATTTTTGATTTGAATTAATGAATAGAAATGGACTTGTCGATAGAGCTGCCCACCTAGTAGTGTTGAAACACAGTTTTCTATGTTGATCTCGCTTTGTCTCAATATATATATATATATATATATATATATATATATATATATATATATATATATAAATTGATGAATTATTTATTGATACGACATCAGGAAGATTAATCGTCATTTTATTTGAACCACAACTTAATTTGTTGTTAAGATCGTGCATATCTCCTTTTGCTTATAGCAAACTCTCAACATTTCCGCCCCTTCACCTTGAATGAATGACAGTTTGTCATAACTCGTTTGTTCATTAAAGTTTATTTGATGCTTTTGTATCACTTTCCATGGGATGATTTAATTATATACACAATAAAATGATGATTTCTCAGGAAAGCCACAATAAAACCGATTGTAAATGAAATATTTTTTGGATCAGTTGATTCGCGTATCAAATTCGGTGTTCATACAGTTTGCATGTAGACCCTGTCCAGTTATGGTGGGATTCTAAAATTCGGCGAAGGCCTCGCACTCTTCATATACCGCAATTCGTTTGATGTTTGTATTTAGTTTTCATAATAACAGGTGATTTGTTTATATTGTTTCTTTTGAACTAATAAATAGGAAGGTCTATTCATTTATTTGTTTTGTTTCTTCATTTTCTAGAATTTTTTAAGAAGTTTGGAACGTTTGAATATATAAAAGAGCTCGTTTAGCGCAGTTTAGGTTGATTTATAATAAATACTGATAGTGAACAGAATGTTATAGGAAAGTAACCAAAGAATTTGAAAAAATTATATAAATTATTAAATGTTTGTGATAAGTTAAATATTGTGATATATTTAAGTGTAGTGAAACGAAGTGTTTAGAAATTCACCTCACGAATAGAAAGAGTGTAAATAAATAAGGAAAGCACCACAATAAATTTACTGATTAGTTATGTAAAATGTAATGTAATATCTACAGACAGTTTGAGAAACTTTTTTGATGATATGGCCCTACTGTTGATATTAATTTAATTAAGACTTCGTACGAAGTAAGTAAGTACTTCGACTAAGTACAAAGGAAACGGAATATGACTCTATTTGTGTATTAGTTTATTATAAGAAAAATATACGAACATCAAACCCAACGAATTTTTGTTAAAACTTAAGTAAATATCCGCTTAATATAAGAAAGAACAGCATCAAAAAAACAAAATAATATTGAGGAATATGGAACGAGAATTTTGAATTAAAATAATATTCTTAAATCTGAGACTTAGGAATCACACTGTCTTCAAATAAAGATTCTTTTTTTTGTCTCAATCTTTGGCTATGTCAAATTTGCCAAATTAGAGTCATTTTTTCTTCTTCTTTTTCTTGTAACAAACTCTTGAAATCTTCACTCTCATAGAAGGTTTTCACTTGAAAGGAAAAGGGTTTTTCTTTTCCTTCCCGCATCTCACGAGTTTTATATTTGAAAATGAAACTTGTATTCCATTATATCTTTGTCAAATTTGTTGCCGATCTCTGTCTTGAAATTCTGTATTTTATAGTAATCAGACTGGGTTATTTTTTTATATCTATGATATCTCTGTTACCTGAATTTTCTTGTCGATATGTCAATACCCAAGATTCACATGGAAAGAATTGGTCTGTGTATGGTTTCCAATATTTTTAGTTTGGTGTCTTTAAAACCCAGTATTAAAACGCTTTTGCAATAAAACCACAGCATCTTTGCATAACCTAGAACAGCGATTCCCAATATGTGGCCGCTCTATCTAGAAGGTCCTTGGATACCTTTAAACAGCAGTTGCGGTTCCTAAGTGTTGACCCGCAGGTAGTTTAGTGCCAGTGGATATGGCCTGCGGGCTTGACTTTTTGTGAAACTTTTGTGACTGCTTCCAGTGCTCGATGCGTAAAAAACTTGAATTGAGGCGAGCAGAATAGGCTATGAGTGCCGCGTTTAGTAACACAGCTGAATTATATGTTATATATATATATATATATATATATATATATATATATATATATATATATATATATATATATCTTCATAGAATAGATTGAATTATTCGTAATGATGAAATGTTGTAAGCTGGTTGATAGTTACTTCAATGCTTACGCGCCGAAGCGATTTGATTGCTGATTTCTATTTTATTAATTGTATTAATATTCCACTTTACTTTTGATTTTGAAAAAAACTATCTAAATATTCTTTTATAATTTGTAAAAATATATTTAAGGAACATAGCTTGAAAGAAACTAAGTAAAAAAATACATATCGGGGTGTATTTCCTGTCTAAAAATTATAATTATTACCGAAAAAGTAAAATGAGTTCACTCCAACTTTTTTCAATTGGTAATGTCCTTTCTAGTCTGTAAAATTTCATTGTGTAGCCAGAGTAGATGAATTCAAGAAATGATACTGATATAATTCCTTGCACAAACAAGCTTGCACAGTTTAAACTCTTTTAGTAAATATATTCAAGCTTCCAAATAGACTACAATTGTTGCAGTTTACAATTTCCTAATTGGATATCCCAGAATTGAAAACATTCTTTGGAAATAATAAATTGTGTGAAAGAAAGAAGTTTTAAAAACTTTACAAATCAGTACTTAACTTCCTTTATATCCAGCGCTGTCTGAAGTTTCATCTGCAGTGAGAATTACTTTAATAGTTATTTTATCCCGCATTGTACGGTTTCAATTTTCTGAAGGAAAAATAGTTTCCCGAATTTACTCTTGAAATAAGCAAAAGTGAAAGCCTTACAAACATCCCTTTCATGAAATTGTATTAAGGTAATTTCAAAATGTTTCCAGCGCGTATATTCCATTTGTTTTTGTATTAGGTTCTGTAAATTTGAACGGAAATATATTCTTTGTTGACGTATTATTGTTATCGCTTGGAAACACATAAAACTCGCCCATTGTTGTTATATTGGGACAAGAAAGATTCATACGTTTCACAACGAATCGCTTGAATGTGCGGCGATGTGTGAAGTTTTATCTTTTTGAAGTGAACTTTTCGTTCACAAAATGATATAAGATTCACATAAATCATAATTTGGTTACACAAATACCAATATTGACATATTTCTATTCCAGAAAAGGGATTATTATGATTATGAGCAAAAGAATGTATAAGAATAGAATATTTTCACCCATGCAGATTTATGAAACTTAATGTTATTAAAGAAACTATAATAGAACAAGTGCCTATAATATAGAAAAGAATGATGGGGAAAGTGTATCTAGGAATACCCCTAAGATTTTAATGCGCCAATCTCCCTACATTACACTACTTATTTATATTTATTAAGTGCAAGTTGCTGATTCAAGAAAGTCATGTATGTATCACAATAAACTTATGGTTTCCATTCAATTCAATTAAACAGTTCAAACTATTGCTTCTTTGTTTTTCTTCCAGGATCGACCCCCTGACTGATAATCCTGCCAGGTCGTTGTCAGAAAAAATATTTTCACAATCCCGCTATTCTGCAGGAACTACTTTCTATACATTTTGTAATGGAAGGTTATATTTATAGAACAAAATTTCTAATATTTACGGTTCACATGAATTTTTTTTATGGAGAATTCGTCATCAAGTGTATAGAAGTTCAAGGTGCCCTCTTCCAAAATTTATCATGATTTTTTTACTGTTTTTATTTGATAAGTTTAAGGCTAACTAACTCAATTTTTCATCAATTTTAATTTTTTCCTTATGTAAATATTACGATGTTCGACAGAAATGTTTGATTGTGTTTTGATTGTTTAATATATTTATAATAAATAATTACAATTTATGATTATTTTCTTCAGAATGTCTCTTTATGGCAAACGGTTTACATGGCTTGCACAACTATCTAAAAATCTAAAAACTTCTAAACCATAAATTTCTTCAAGTTGTACCAAGAGTACATTTTTGTTGAAAAATTTAAAATTCATTGATGTTATCTTTGGATTGTACAGGTTACCTTTGTCAAAGTTACGAATTGTCGACCATTGGGTTAGAGCCATCCTTCGCCTTCAGATTGTAGTGTAGAATTATTTATACTGTCAAACACACTTCATGGACATACGTAATCATTCGTTGAAAATTCATAATGTTCGAATGTATGTATTTAGAAAATATACTTAAACATAAGTTTTGATTTTGTAACTATGGAAGCCTATAGATGTCACAGCATTATTTTCAAGTCCCGGAACGCCATGTATAAATTTCATAATATTCTTTTCCTGATGATATGTCTAGATTTTAGGTCTTTTTCAATAGAAAAAATATTCTTTGAAATGTTTTTGATAAAGACCGAAATTGGTCGAAATGTTAAATTTTTAACTATTATGTTAACTAATTTTCTATTAGAAGACACCTAATATCAAGATAAATCATCACGAAAAACAAAAAATATAAGAAAAACAAAATAAAAAATTCTATAATATTGTTTGTGAATTTTCTTCATATTACGAGTAGCTATTTTAAAATTAGTTTTTTTGTTAATAATTTTCGAAAGATTCATAACAAATTTCTACTTAACTTCAGTCTTTACCAAAATATATGTATCTAGTGTATGTATATTAAGTATATATGTATATGTATATTTTATGTTTATTGAAATATTCAAATTTTTAAGAATAGAAGTTCTTGATTCATGTAGTTCTCTTAATAATGTTCATGGAACCTTTTGATTTCTCTTCAAAAGCTATCGATAATGATAGTTATTCTCCAATAAGGGATGCTGTGAGCTAGTTAAAACTGAATAATATTATTCAGAAAAGCTTAACAAACCCACTTAATATCATGTGTTACAAAATTTTAAGCACTAAACTATTTAATAATTAAATGGAAGTTTCTTACTCCGGAAAGTTATGTAGTCCGATATGCTATAATATAAAATGAACTTTTTGTTTTAATTCAATTCACTAAAATAGCTCAAACAACAAACATTGTTGCTACTTTGGAGAAATCAACCATCTAAACATCTCTATAAGGTATGTTCAATTTTTTTTTGAGAGAGAGAGAGAGAGAGGAAGATAGAGAGAAATGCTTTATTGTCAAAAATTGATAAAATTTGTATATAAAAGCTTGTAAAAACTAAAATATAAACATAAAATAGCTAAATAAATATAAAGCAAGTGAAATGTAATTTTAACATACAGAATAAAACCACAATGAGTAACTAAATTATAGGTAAAAGTAAGAGCAAATAATAAGTAAATAAGTCGTAGTAAAAATTAAAGCGGTATGCTGCATATCCGGAATAGAAGACACTTTCTAGTTAATATTTTCTCAAATTATTGCAGAATGCAGGAAAAGATAATATCGATTTGATTTCAATTGGCAAGTGATTGTGCATATTTTTTGCATTGTAAAATAATGAGCCTTTCACTAATTCTGAACGTGGAGTAGGTAAAGATCGTGATCCGGGGTCCTAAGTGGATAGCCGTGCAACAATCTTTCTGAAATTGGAGAAGGGTGCTTATGAATTAGGCCAATGGATTCAAAGATGAATAAGGAAGCAAAAGTCAGAATTTTTAATCTTTTGAACAAGTTCTTTCTGTTTAGTCGGAGTGAATATCTAATAGCTCTCTTTTGTAGTTCTAAGATTCGATCAAATTGTCGCACCATACGTACTCCAGTAGGTGTATATCGGAGATGCGACTCAATCAGGGCTAAACTAGTTAGTGTTTTTATGAATCTAGAAAAAGTCCACATCACTAAAGAGCATGTTCCAGTCAATTGTTTGATAACTGTGCTTGAAGTTTTGAAAACTTTTTTCCGAAAAGATACGGCATAATTTGCCAGAAGCATTTGTAGTGTTGGATTTTAACGAAAATTTTGTTATCACTGCTTTATGATCGGAGAGACTTGAGTTAGAGACAATACAGTCGGTGAATTCTGGATCATAGGATGACACGACATAGTCTATAGTACTTAAATTAACTAAAAATTTCACTTTCACCTGGCGAGCTACTGGAATAATATTTGATATGGTTTTCTCTAATTTTTTGAAGCTGTAGACGTCTCTCCGTTGAAATAAAAGACCTGATGGCGGAAAGATCTGCTTCAACTTCGGCTGAACCAATAAAATACGCGTTTTGGAAGCAATAATATAACTCACGCAAGGAATCCACGTCGCTAGGGAGTACCTCTGATACTAGCGTTAGTTTAATGCTGGTATTCGTGTGCCCCTTGAAGCACACGATGGATGGTTGATCGAGGAGATAGGAGAAATATAATCTAAGTATTTTGAAGATTATGAGATCCCTCAGCCTTGACAATACATAAGGTCTATTTGCCGCATTCAAATTTCGCAATAGCCGCACTATAGTTGGGGTCATCGGATCCATATGTGAGAAATCATCTCTTTTCGCATTTTTTTCTATAATTACATCAGATTTTCCTATCTCATGTATCTCCCATACAAGCAGCTATAGCCTCTCAGTCAGAACCTATTTCAACAGTTTTGACCTCCTTAAATAAGTTTCTTTGCGTAAAGCTAGATTCTTTCTTTATATTGTCCATTTCTATATGTTGACTGGTAGACGCAGAACCTGGTTCTCGCGGAGCTAGGTTTAAGGGTTTCAAAGGTGAGTTGACATTGTCTATTTTGGTACCAAGCGGCTACATACTTATATCCTTAAGTTACTTCAAGTACATTTTTTCTGTACAGTAATTTTGACATCAGAGTGCAAACTGTCTAGTTTTCAGCATTGGGAAGAATCGTATAAAATCATTTGTTTTTAGTTATTCTTTCACGTAGTGTGCAAGATGATTTGCTCTATATGGAGGCGGAATGTGGGACACTACCACGTAATTCCAATCCTTCTTTGTAGGGTTTATATGAGGTGGTGATGAGATAATTTCAGGAGATGAAGGAACAATTGTATTGCGTTGATATTGTCTTTTTTACTGTTTGTGGTCTATTGCTAATATTTGTCCTATTCTTCTCATAACATTGATGAGTCGTGAACCTGGTCCATGAAACTAGTTCCTAAGTTGTAAATGTCGTATTTCATTTCCCTAACCAATTGGAATAGAAACGTTGTTCATTTTCAGACTTTTGTTGTGGAGACTGTATAAGATTTTCCATTTCGAGTCATGGTTACTTAGAATGTCATATATTTCTGAGATGGTTGGAAACATGTCATTGTTCTTTTTTAAACAAGAATCTAGAGACATTTTCGACATCTTGTAGAGGGATCTTAGATTTCTGTAACTGTGACAGTTTATCGTGGAGATATTTTAGAATGGGAGATTCACAAATAATGCAGACAAATCCAATATAATAACATAATATAATAAAAATTTATGCAACACACTGCGACACTCCCCATTACAGCGGAGTATATATTTCTCCTTTTCTAAGACGGTCTTTTGACAAGAATTACATTTAAATTCAGCCATATTAAAGTGAAATTCAATACTCATAATTAAATGTAAATGTAATCAAAATAAAATTGTTTAGTTAGCCTGGAAAGTTTAGTAAAACAACACATTTAGTAGCGAAAACTAGCACGTCTATATGATGTCGGACCGAAATAAAAATTAAGAAACAAGTCAAATCAAAACAAAACAAACATTTAATACAGACAACGCACGAAAAGTGAACACACACACTAACGTCTCCTAGGACTGTAAATATTGTAATCCATATACGAGTAGTTCTTAATCTTTATTTAATTTTATTGTACAAAATTCAACTGATTTTGATGTTCCAAAACGTGTTGCTTTAAGTACTGTCACTGATTTGAGTTTTGAAACGAATAAGTGCAAAAAAATTCTATATAACAAGATGGTGGCGAAAGGAATGTTTTCTGAATGTATGAAGTGATCCAACCAATGATTGTCTCATAAAATATTTCCAAAAGCGCGGCTCGGCCGGGCAATGTTTGCCCGTTTATGTCCCCCAGGACTTCACAGGAAAAGTGTTAATTTTTAGATTCTAATGTAACTTCAAAGTTATATTTTTACATCTTGTAAATGAATTCAACTACCTAACAATATTTTTATTTATCTGTATTTAAAACCAAGTCGAAGTTACGAGGATGTTATATAGAAAGAATATTCTCAACTAAGTGGACTTGAGCTACTGACCATGCAAAAATCTGGATGCGGGATACAAGTGAATGTCCAATAATTTGGATTTGGATTTGGATTTGGACCTACAATCGTTAATAATAAGGGCTTAGAGGTACACATTACTAACAGAGAACAGTAAACTTGTGAGTTCTCAATATCAAATAATGACTTAATGAATTTCTTAAGTGAAAAAACATCGTTTAGGGAACTTGCTATCGTCTGGAGGTGCAATACTTGACCCAATAAAAACACAATGACTTCAGAGAGCAGAGCTGCTATGGAAGTATTGACGGTTGGAGCGGTTTACTCTAGGCTTGTTTTGGAGTATAGTAAAAAATTTGTGGTAAGTGATAGTTGCAAGGTCCAGCACTTTCGGGTGCCGGGCAATAAGTCAACAGTTCAGCACTGACAATTACGAGGTTTGAACACGTAAATTACCCTTATAGTTTCTCCCAGTGATATTGAAATGTTCAAGCCCAGTTGTCTAATTATTTTTCGAAGTACAGAAGACCCATGTGTGCAACATTTCTTGACGGCCCAAACTATGGACTTTAAAACCTAATCAAAAAAGCTATGAATTCATAATATTTTTTGAACTGTTGCATTTATCAAACTATTGAATATTATTATACTTATATGTTCATTAAAATATTATATTAAAACATCTATGAAAGTGACAAATATCATTATCGACAAGAAACTGTAGAAAAAATCAATTTTCTCTTACCCGATTCGATTATACTGCCAAGTTAGTTCGGTTTTATGATTGTATTTTCGCAAAATAAATTCCAATTCATTCTATTTTCGTTCTTTTTATCTGACTGGGTTGCACAAATCGTATAACAAATTTGGACGCTATAAAAATTTCACTAGATTTTCTTTTTCCTCATATCCAACGTAATAATTCTCTTTGATGGTTATAAAACTAAATTAAATGTTGAATAGTTGATATGAGACCGCAACTAAATTGAAAGCAACACATTTTCGTGTTTGTACTTATAACTGGAGTTTGGCTGGGACAGAGAACAATGGCAAATAGTTTTATTTGGTAGTGTTTCCAAGAGGCGAGGAGAATATTAAGTGGTAGTGTGCTGCATTGCTCATGACATAAATATAACTGAATTATAATTATTACTTTCCGGGATGCAGAGGCAAGGAAAATAGGTTGTTGCCAACAATGTTTGTGTACAATATCGAACCAGAAAAAAGTGTGTTAAAATGGACAATAGTAATAAATAATTTAGGACGATATTCAAGTACTTTTATAACGGGTTGTTGTGAATTGGGAAAATTGTATGAAATATATCATTCATCCGTTAATGTCCAGGAATATTTTGGTCGAAAAATCAAAAATACCTCACCATTATACTATATATGTTACAATGAAGCTCATGAAGAAAAGGAAGATGACAATTCGGATGGATGACCACTATTAACGTAGTCAATAATATCACCACATGCTTTTCCGAATATGTTTTCTAGATATTTCCATTTCCAAAATGGAGACTTTCTAATTCAATTAGAAATATCCGCCATTATATTCAGAAATAATTTTTGATATATAATAAACCCATTGAACCATAAATTGTTGAATATAAAATTGATAAGCCACGTTTTCATTGAAGTCGAAGTGAAATAACTACTTTCAAGCCACTAAAACAATTATTTATTGAAGGCCTCCCTGGAAAATTATTGTTACCGACATGTTTGTCATATTGGCGATTTCAGTGGAATATCTTTCAATATGACAAACGCACATGGTTGGTAGTTTGCTGTGACAATTTAACAGTAAGTATTGGAACGAGTTGAACAGTTTGCGTATTAGTGAAATAAAATTTGAACCGTTTAGAACTGGAAGACGCAGTTGCTGTTATTATGTCAGGGGTCGGTTTAAAAACAATGAATAAGTGCAAATAACTAAAAACTAACGTCACAAAATAGAAGCACAATAAAAAACGCATATTTAGACAAGCAGGAAATAAGGTAGGATAGGAAAGGACAAGAAAAACCTAAAAACAAGAGTTAGTGGAAAAACCTTGTATGTGACGTGGAATTTTATTCTAACTGTGTCAAGTGAACAAAAGTGAAAAAAAAAATTATTAACATTTTAATTTGAGTTTAAATTTATAATTACCTTATAAATTTAGGATCTCCTGTTAGGTTAAATTGCCATGTTTTTCCACAATATCTTTTTGTTTTTGCGTAATAAAGTACTTTATTTCTAAAATATATGTGTAATTTCTGTTTGTTCGGAGAACTTTAATAGTGAATATTGAAAAATAATTACAAAACAAAATTACAAAATTGTGACTAACAGAAAAAAAAAATAGAAAAACGTTTCTTAAAAAAAGGATATTCTGGTGCTTATAATTCCGTGAAGATCACTTCTTGAAGCAACAGAAAATATATCGTTGATGACTGAAGGTAGCTCACTTGAATGTTTTGCGACCATCTTCAAAGGCTCTAACCCATTTCTGCACCATTAATAATGTGTTCACAATTAATATCACTGCTTTGGTGATGAATATCTGCCGTTTTCAAGGCTTTACTACTAAGAAAGAATAGTTTAATTTAAAGTCAGGGATAGATAGTTTCCATCTATATACTATTACAGTAAATTCGATGTAAGTGGCCATCATTTAAGTCATATTTTCTCCACTTTATTCCGTTGTTTTTTTTGTTTATTTTGTTTGTGAGTGAATGTGCAATAGTGTAACACAATTTTGATTTGAATTGAAGTGAAAGTACTAGTCAAACAAGTTCTTTCCAAAATCAAAACATTCACTCAATTCTTCGTTGATTCTAGTTTGATAGAAAAAGTTTACCTTAGCTACAATAATACATTGAAATAAGCCCTATAATTTGATGCTCGATATTGAGTCTATCATATTTGATACTCAATGTATATCATATTGAGAATTAAATTCGATGCCATCTCTACTAAATTTTATTAATCTCCATTTGACTACGAAAATTAAACGATGCAGAATGGTAATTTTTAAATATAAAAGGCAAATTTAAGGATTTAATACTTGTAACCTGATATTTTAGTTTAATGAGGAATCAATCATTTTAACGGTAGTTGTGTTGATACTATGACACTTGATTTTTGGCACTCGATTTGGCGAAAAAAATCTGATTTTTCTCACTTGTACTATATACTATTTATGGAAACGTTAATTTCGAATACATGGATTTTGTTGCAATCTGTTTTTGTTGTATTGTAAATAAATTGTAAATGAAAAGTATCAAATATTTTTTCAATCAAGAATCTTTTAATTCCTTGATTTCAAAATTGTATTTGTAAGAGTGTGAAATAACATCATTAGTCAATTTTTTCGGTTTTTTTGTTGGATTATGGTTTATTTTTTTTGCTACATTTCTGTAAATGATATTTAGCTTGTATTATTATATTTTTTCATTTTATTCGTATAGGAGCTATTTCAGTTTTTCTCTCAGAGACTACTCTCCGGAAGTTTTCTTATATTTCATTAATTATTTTTTTCTTGGTATTACATATCCTTTTTAAGAAAATTTGTACATTTATTCACTTACATAAAAGAACATTTCCTTCTTAAGGTAGAACTGTTTTTTCTTCCCATTTTCTAGTTTTGTTTTGGGCAATTACTAGATGGCGCCCGTAAAGAAAAATCACCGTCTTCCCGGTAAGCCGCCGAAAAGGAAAAGCAACTTTTATATAATTTATTTACAAAAATTAATATTGAAGTACTTAAATTCAATGATAGCATAATCCACGATATAAAATATTATGAAAAGATTATATTCATCACAATCTCATAAATTTTATTTTCCACTAGAGCTCCTAGAGCTCGTAAATTACTATTATCGTATAATCCCATTAGATTACATCGAAACTATCCATTCTCATAGTTCATTACGAATGAGATAAAAGATTCATTTATTTTGACAACTGAGAAATGAACGCTCAGCGATATCCACAGTTGTAAATATGCTTACTATACACAATTTTCAGATGAAACAGTCGGTATTTGTTTCAGATTTCCAAATCGAACTCAAGTGAAGTAACTCTTGTGTCAGTGGAGAGAGAAACGTCAGGTGAATTTAAATGCGAAGTTAGCGCTGATGCACCGCTTTTCCACACCGATATCCAAGTGGCGAAATTGCAAGTTGTAGGTAAGTATTAATTTACAACTGAATAAGTATGCCTTCTCTTACGATTTATATATTTATCTTAATTATATCGACTACAGAATGTTAGACACACTGATTATATGAATTATTTAGAGAGACATTGAAAAACTGCACTGAGAAAATTAATAGATAACTTTAAAATTCTTGCTCGCAATTATATAAATTATACTATACGTCAGAATATTGCTAATGCAGAAAATGATTACACTCTTGTCTTGGCGAAAATACGAATAAAAATGTCACTAAAGAAGAAACTGAAAAAAAAGATCATAAATTTCATGTGGTACACATCAACAAGGAATTTATAGAAAAACTAGCGGAACAAATAGAAGGGAAACCAATGGAAGTTGAGGAAGACATAAGCGAGAGCTGGGACAAAATTAGAAAGAACATAGAAGACGCTTCTAAGAAGTCGATAGGTACACTCATAGTCGTACCAACAACAAAATCAGTAACGCAACTCCACAGTTCTGTCGAAAAATGGAGACAAATATAAGCAAAAACAAAAAGTTTACTTATCTTCCAAAACGGTACAAACACCAGAAGTTTACAACAGACAGAAACTGATTAGGCACAAAGCTAACTGAAAATTAACATTAGCATTGGGAATCATTTTCGAAAAAATTGTAGGGAGATTTGTAAAGGTCCCCAAAAAATTAAGACAGTATTTAACAGAAGTTACTTTACAAATCAAGTAAAATATTAGATAAATAGATAAACTCCCTATCAGAACTATATGAACAAGTAGGTAATTCTAAGAAAACCAACAAACCGATAACTATGCTGGATACAACAATTAACTACTCACAACAATTATCACCCACAAAATGAATTTGATATTAACACTAAAAGACGAGCAGCAAGGATTCAGATCGAAAAGAACCTTCGTAGATTGGAAGTTTTTCATGCGAAAACATGTTCAGAATTCCAACGAATATACTAAACACTATTCCTATGTTTCAGTGACCTGAAAAAAGCGTTTGACCGTTATAAACTTGAAGTGAAATATTTTATTATTCATAAGAAACATGCCTATCAATATAATTTAGACCATGAAAGACATAAACTTGACAATAAAGAAGAAAGAAATCTCATGCCAGTCAACATAATAATGGTTGCAATCATAAAAAAAGTGTGTCCAGACAACTGAGTAACATAAATGAGACATCAAAATCCTGTACTACGGCGATGACGCTATGATATGTGTAGAAAATGAAGATGATCTTCTGAATCTTAGATTTGACATAAGTTACGGAAAGGTAGAAAATGTGGACAAGAAAACAGAGCAAATAGGATCGCGTGATGTTTTCAGAACGTAGTGTGGCGAAACAAACGCCACTCAAAGACAAGAAACGAAGATACAAATTTATAAAGCAACTATCAGATCTATAATGACCTATACATCAGATACAAGGTCAGATACATCAGAAACGAAGCCATTTTTTAAGTTCATAGAAATGTAACTTCTCAAGCGTTTCTCGGGATAAAACATCACAAGGCCGAGGAAGAGGCGAAAACATCAGACGATCATGTGATATAGATTACACATGGGTATCATGTGTAAGAAAAAAATAGCAAGGTTTAAATCTCTAACTGGAACACGGATTAGGGGTCGTTCACGAAAGAGGTGGAGTGATAACCTAGAGGCAGGATGACGAAAGATAAATTAACATTTCTCAGGCCTCATTGACGTGGTTCAAGCAAAATGAGGATTTTTTGCATCAATTCATGACTGTAGATTAAATCTAGATCCACCACAACATTGAACATTACAAAGAAGGAAGAGACGGTTTCATCGGCTGGAACAGTTATTATGACCGTTTTTTGAGTAGCTAAAGGATTGAGTTCATCATTATCTACAAAAAAATAGAAAAGTGACATTAAGATTTGACGAAAAAATTGCATTTCAAACTAATGTACTTTCTCACACCACACACCACGCAATTGCAGGCGAGAGATTTGCATTAATCAAGAACGTGATCGCATTTGTGAACGCTTATTTTGAAATCGGAAACTTCTCAGATAATTCTCGTGGAACAACTGCACTCGTTTACTTGGAAAAATCTTTCCGTAGACGAGTCCTTGGTGTTATTCCAAAGATGTTCACCGTTTAGAAAGTACATGAAGAACAAAAGGTTCAAGGAGGGAGTTGAATTATATATTATAAGAGAGCCCAATGGCACTAATTTGAGAACTTTGATACACAATCGAGCTTTGGATCAAATTACTGTCGAGTCGTACTCATATTTTCAATTTTAATTGATTATTGTTAGTAAAAGAATGGTGGCCAAGACTTATATTGGTCAATTTTATTTGAATATTTCAATAAATATTAACTGCCGATATGAAACAAAGAGAAAAGTTCCATCACGAATTTACAGTTCAGAATTTTCTGGCAAATTTACCTGTTGTATGGTCTATTTCTAGTGTAGTAATAGGGGCCAATACACTTGGGTTCCATTTGTCCTGATTGTGCTTTTTCCATTGATAAATGGCATGATGGAACCTTTTCACTTGTTTATCTCCCAAAATTAAAAATTCTTAGAATAAATCTAGTTGGGTGTCTTAAAGATAAATCTTTAGTAATATGTTGCAATCCAATGCATGATAGGCTACCAACAACTCGCTAATAAACTCTTAGAACTTCTCATTCTTATCTTTAGCAACAACTTTTGCAAATACTAGACATTTTATCAACTGATTTGGTGTCGAATGAAAATAATTTTCAATTGAATTCAATTTTATTTGCAATTATAGAAGATGAACTGTATATTGCTCTACAAACGGTACAATTTCAATATGTTTCTGTCCGAGGCTTAAATATGTTAGCGAAGTCCTCACTTTTTTTGAGAGAAACACCAGTGAAATATGTTATAAACCAGCTAAAGTGAAATTAATAGTACAACATCACAGATTTTGAAGGAATATCCAATATATTTGATTTTTTCCAGTTATGACTTCATGTTTCTATAGGCTACTTTTATATTAACAATAAAAACTAAGGAAACAGAAGACAATACAATTCCTTTATGAAGTAAAACTACCTCTGATCTAGTTTTAGAAGCAGAAGAGAAATTAAGATCGATATATTAAATTATCTATCACTACATTTATATCTTAACAATACACAGTCTCTATCTTGAGAATAGTATACCTGGCGAGTTCGTCACGATGTAGAAAATGGCTTATTTCAATTTCATGATGTTACAAATGCCGCATTAACGGGATCCCAAGAGTTTTGACTGATGTGAATTGTTAATAGTATGCAGATTTCAATGGTATAGGTAAAGTATCACTATGGTCTGTTAATTGTACTTATGTAAATTAGAGTATCTCACTGTATGTTATTATATTTTTTTTATAATCAATATCGGAAAGATAGAAATAGCAGCCTAAAACCGTGATTTTTCCCACAATCAGTCGAATTCCTAACATAGATTATGCAACAAATATGGAAAATCTAAAGTTAAATTTCCACAAATGTAACAGAAAGCTTCTTATAACACCTATACTCATTGATCAGAATTTGCCAGGTGGCAAATAAAACCATCCAGCTGAGTTCGTGTTGATCAGTGTAAGAAGGTAAATGTTTGCACAAATTTTACTCTTAGAAACTATTTAAGCTCTAGTCACTCCGTATATTTCGTCAATTCTCATAATTCCTTTGATCTATCTATCTAATCACGAGGTATCACACAAAATAATTGGAATAAACAACCAAGTGTAGATGAATGCCAATCATTCTTATGAAAGAAAAACATTGAGATTTAAGAAATTGACTTAACACTTCATACAACATCAACAACAAGTCTACTTAGTGTTTTTTTTGTAATCGTAGAATATACACGATAGGATATCTTTACGACCCGAGAGCTATCATAAAAGTTCATGAGGCTGAAGCTGCTTTCACCAATCACCCAAAGACAGAGACAACTAATAGCCCAAGGTCACGTAGAGTAAAACTAAATTTGTAAATAAAAAAGTTAAATCAAACAGCACATGGTGTATGTTCTTGGAAGAAAATAACAAAACTGGCATTGTCTTATTTTGAAAAATGTCCTGTTCTCCAAAATATTTCGTCTCATGTCTTTTGCCGATATCCAGATAAAGAAATACTTGTTAGTTCAACTTTTACACATCCTTAAGAGTTTCTACATAGTCATGTGATTCTAAAAATGAAAATATCATTGCACCATACACACAAAGAAACACATGTGATAACAAACTTGGAACGGTTTATCAGAATATTCCATACGAGTGTTCCAACTTGATAAGAATCTGCTTGAATTGTTTTTCTCTGGAAAAAATTCATTGGTAGAACATTTATTATAAATCGGTTGTTGATTTTTCAAGACTCATATCACTTTCAGTGTCTGAAGACGGTAACTTGTTTTTCGAAACGCCCAACAGATAGTGTAATCATAGTATAAACAGTGTGTTCAGTATGAATATAACCAACGTTCCCAGAAATTCCAAACTTATTTATCAAATCAATACGAATAATTATCAATCTGTATAAACGTATATAAAAGATAATTTACAGTATAACGTGAGTAGAAGCTATAGATTGAAACATTTGTAACTGAAAGAAGGTGGGTGCGATTCTCAACCTCTCTACCTTAATTACACAACCGCTTGTTTATTAATTGAACCGCATACACTAGCAACAGTTTCCTTCAATTGTAATTACTCCAACTTGCTTTAAATTAAACTGTATAATGTACGTCGTTGTTAATTTCGAAACTCATGATAATTCTTGAATTGAAAGTTTCAATGTCCAGGTATTCAATCAATAAAGAATGATTTTACTCAAAAAACGATTTGAAATGATCGATATTGCATCATAAAAAAATTATTATTTTAAGAGGCTGTTACGAAGTAGCAATCATATGAACATTTCTAAAGATTATTGCACTTCATTGATGTAATTTTGCAATGGTCAAAAGTCAAAACCTACTTCATTGCACGCCTGGTTTTAACAGCTCAGATTAGAAAGTAGGTTTTTCACTTAGTGATCAAATTATATATTTTTGTGATCATGATGACTTTCACTTTATTATTATTATTATTAATATCTATATTCACATGTCTATAGAACCAAGAACAGAATAAAGGTATCTTTGGGTTAATTTTTTTACGTTTCATGGGTTTCTGTCAGTGGATTTCCAAGTATTATAGTAAGTGTTTACAATGGATGGTGGGCAGTTGGCGCCTACTGCTGTTGTTGCAAAAATCTCGTAAAAACAGGGCGCACCATCGTGATGAGGAAATTTTACAAAAACTGAGTATCCTATTACGTAACTTTTTTTTAAAAATTATTTGCTACAATATAAGACGAATTCCTCGCGCTAAGTACCTGCGCTATCGAATGGCATGTTAAATTAACATTTTTATATTGCCTACAAAACACGCCGATCAGCTGTAATAGATTGAGAGATATGACGATATCAGATCTAAACCTACAGCATCGACTATATTGACATGCCAATTGGGGTGTGCTACAACTCGTGACAATTTTGAATCCGTTGAACGTGTTACGAAGGTAATTTGTAACACTCCATGTATAATAATTCACAATTGCAATTAGTTGAAATTCTACCTTCAATATTACCACCATCTCCTCGATTATCCTCCAACGCATAAAGTGACACCACTTATATTTGATTCAAAATTTGTTACCATGCTTCCTATGCTGTGCAATTTTTTTGACATGATGCAGTCTGATATTCATTAAGTGTTCTGTTTAGTCTACCCATCTAGCTGGAGATCTGCCTCCTGGGCGTTTGCCTTCTACTTTCCCTTCTATGATTAATCGTTCCATTCTTCTAGCTATATGTACCAGGTACATATATGCGGTTTTTTCTGGCTAGCAGCCTTCTACGTGGACCAATTCCTTGTAATACGGATACGTTGGTTCTATCCATGATAGAGTAGTCTATAAACCTACATTTCGAACGCCTCTATTCGGTTTTTATCTGCTTTATTTAAAGTGAATGTTTCCGCTGCCTACGTTTCAATGAGGAAGATGAGAGCATCAACTAGACGGTATACGTTATTTTTGTGATAGATTTGTCTTTCCAGCTTTTTTTGAGCGGTTGTCAAATTATGCGGCATGTAATTATTCAAATTATGGGTAGAAAAGGCTTTCTACCACCAAGTAAAAAAAGGCCCTTGTGAATGCGAAAACATTTACAAACCGGGAAATATCACGAAGTTTGAAAGTTTCTGAAGCTAGTGTGAGAAGCTAGAAAAAGAAAATTGAGGCAGAGGAAGAACTCAGCCCCAAAAGAAAGTAAAGATGAAGTAGATAATTTTCACTCAATGCATGGAGAGATGTTTGGAGAAAATTTGTCTAGAAAATAGAGTTGCTACCACAAAGGTGATAAGCTCCAGGATGGTTGGGTGATTGTTTCTAAACGTAGTATTTGAAGAAAATTGAGAAAAATAGATTTTAAGGCTTGTCGTCCCGCCAGGAACCCAGAAATTTGATAAAAAATTGATACATCATCATTTTCAGTTAAATAAAGCAAAGAAACATGAGAGTTTATATATTTTTTTTATTTTTGACTGGACTGCTTCAACACATTCGAAATTTTGCAAAATAAAGCTTTGTTTGTGCGTTGTCGTAATGAAGAAAAGTATAATTCTAACTATGTCGTTCCAACGGTTAAACATCCCACCAAAGTGATGATTTGGCCAATCATCAGCAGCAAGGGCACTAGACGTAATTACATCATAAAAGGAATAATGAGGTAGGATCAATACCAGAGAGAGAACCAATCGCTTCTCTGCAAGATTGAGTTCCCTGCCACACTGCTCGGTCCGTTAAAGCTTTTTGCCTGAAGAAAATATCCCCCAAATATTGTAAAGGAAGAAAAGCCCCAAATACATCCTGACTACCACGACGACCACCTACAAGATAGTATGAAAGCTTGTCAGAATTAAAGCTTGCAGAGCGCCAGAAAGTGGCTCAACTAAATACTAACAATTACTCACATTATTTTCACTTTTCTTTAAAACTTAATTAACACATGATTTTCCAAATTTATGCTGATTTATTTACGTTAAATCAATCGGTAATTGATTGGATGATATAAAAATGGAGAACCAATCAATTTAAAACAATAAAACGGAACAATATCACTCGGTAATTAATATTCTACATGAAATCTTGCAGTGCGTCTAATACTTTGGCCATGGACTATAGGTTTTTGTCTACTATCAACAACTGTCAAATATAAATATTGTAACATTCCAAATTTGGACTTTTTCACTTACTTTTGTAATTTATAGAAATAATATGAACTTAACTGTCTCAATGAGCGCCTTATTTTCCAGTTAATTCATAATCAACCACTTCACGTTTCCATCCAAAATAAATAAAAAACTCGTTACAAATTGGTTGTTGTGCAATTTTCCTTTTGGAAACCAGTACATAATTACGTAGTTTTAATTAAGTATTGTACAAAATAACAAATATACAACATAGTTACGAGCCCTAGAGCGGTTTTCGAGAATGTTATTATATAACATTTACTATAAACTGAACATCACCTAGATGAATTTGATGCATATTCATTTTCTTTATAGTACCGCATCGAGTATTGAAAATTAACAAGCGAAGGGGTTTTCATTTTCTCAACCAATATATACCAAGACTAAACGAGAAGAAGTTCAATAAAATGGAAACGTAAGCTTATTTTGAGTTCAACAAGTATGCTATTTCATCTATAATGACACCTATAAAGATGTTTGGAAATAGATGTCGATATACATTTTTTGTGATAATTATGTCTGAGCGAGAGATATGGATTTATATGAAAAACAGTGGAAGAAAAACCTTATTTTAGATCGAGTAATTTTGGTCTGTATTGGGACGAGTGAATGTCATGGATTAGAATCCATTTTGGAATTATGAGCGTATAGATATTCTAGATATAACTTTAACAAATCTGCAATTTCTTATCAATTTAATTGACATTATATCTCCATTACTTATTTGTTTCAACTGCATCAAGTATATACCCTAAATCAATTTTTTTTTGGAAATTGCAGTATATATATATATATATATATATATATATATATATATATATATATATATATATATATATTGCATATACATTGTCTGTTTAAGAAATGCTTTTTATCAAAGAATGGTTGTAGTATTGAGTAAAATAGTAACTGATGGTCATTTCTTTTAGTTGAATTAAACAATAAGGCGTCAGGCGACAGGCGACGTCATCTACATATTTTTTGCATTGTTATACCTCAATATTTCTGTGGAATTGAATAGAAGATATCGCGCGAGGTACTTGCAAAGTTTGCAGTATATCTTCTTGTCTTGGTGTAACCGCATGTAACCAATAATGACGAAACAAGTGATTTTAAAAGACAAGACAATTGATAGATATTAGCAAAATGCTAATAACGCTGACAATTTTTTAAAAACTTTTTACCGTTTATTGATCCATTGACTTCGACGAAAAACTTGATTCATGAGAGAAAAGTTAGCCTTACGAAGGTTGAGTGATATTTTAAATACAATAATCAAATTCTTTAAGAAATTCTGCGCATTTTTCATTTTATTCAGTTCAGTCTAGCTCTTCAAATTAGAGAGGGAAGACCTTTTTATGAGTAAATACCTGTTAGTCCGGTTCTGCTTACGCTATTTATATTAATTTGATGTTGATTGAGAGAAATTCTGTCCAGTAATACAAAAAATATGAATTCTTATCAATTTAATTCGAGACGTGAGTGCTGAAAAGTGTTATTTCATATATTTTAGAAATTGTGACTCCTCTCTATACATTTGATTCGAAACATCCAAGTTTAAGTTAATCTCTTGAAAGTAAACTTAACTCACAATAGAAAAGCGAAACCGCATGTCGATTTTTTTTTCTGAGATATCTTAAGAAATGTGTAAGTGCTGATGTCTAGTAGGTTGGTTCGCCTAAACGTAAATTAATTTGTTTTCTGGATGAAAAGTTTTGACATTGGCATACTTACAATAATTGGAACTGTTCTAATAATAATATTATTATAGCCACTAGATGGCGTAGGCGTTCAAAATGTCATCCATCATTTTCTATACATGAAATCAGTTGTTGACAGGTGGATAGGACGGCAGTTCCAATGTCTGTCATTGAAATACTTGCCTGTCGTATTATTTCAATCATACCATCACTTGTCGTGGGTCTATTGTTGTGAACAATATCTTATAACTTGTCTCCAAAATTCCAATTTCATTTCCGTTACATCCACAGATGGGTAACCCTGTAAATATTCCCGCTCTACGGCAACAACAACTCAAAATGTAATAAGCGGTTGCACCTGCATTATTTCCCTAAATGTATGTTCACTATGTCACTATCATATTTCCAGCTAGTAAATGAGGTTAGCAGGAATTAGCGTGAGCCATTTCGTGAATTTGACATTACAGCAACATTGGAAGTGATCTTTGGCAATGAACAGGAGCAATCAATTATGTTTACCACACAAACAAGGTGATTTATCATATATTATGAGAGGTCGTCAGAGTTTGTTTTGAGTATTGTAAAGTATTCCGGAATGAATCGTAAAATTTTTTGTACGTAACTTGTTACGGGGGAGATGTAAAACTGTAATTATCAAAATTAAATTTAGCTTAGGAACATGCTAGATTGTCTAAAATTTCAACAGAAACTGAATCACTGAAACTAAGGTGTATTTATACTGAATACACTTTTTACACTAACACTACACTAACACTCACAATTACACTGTCTGTTTCGATAACCACGTTATCGTCTTTAGAGACTGAACTTGTCTTACCTGTTTTATATTAAATTTTCTCACCAAAAAACCTTCTCCCGCAAAAATTGATTCCAGCGGGAAAAAATCTTTGTCGGGAATATTCATGTTCATTCTTTGATTTCTAAACTAAAGAGTAGGCTGTAAGGAATTGGCCCTTTGTCTTTATTTAAGCTACTCTTACATCTAGCAATTTCAATGCTCTCAAATGCATCCAACAATTTATTATTGGATACATTTTTTAACAATTTTACATTATTAATATTTATGTCATGATTGTGACCGGCAGCGTGATCGGTAATACCTGATTTTCCGGTGCGTTCATATATCAAATGAGCTATGTGCTCTTTAAACCGGACAATAACGGATCTCTTAGTCTGCCCAATATACTTTCTATCTATAGATACAATAAAAAATGAGATCCTTACCCAAATTTAAACTACAAGTATAGGAATTCAAGACAACCTCAAACATCGCATTTCAGATTTTGTGTCAATTACTATAGAGGTGAATCATTTGTTGATGTAATCAGAAAGAATACGATAGACAAAATTCCATTTTAAATTGCCACGTTTTTGGAGGTAAGAAATCTGTATAAATGTCATTGTTTCTGAAGAAGTTGCTTGCCAATGCTGGTAGTTATTTCCTGACGCTTGAGCAGCATCAAGGCTGGGATTATAGGAAAATCGTCGAGGAAAATATTTTACAGAATCATTAACAATAAAATGAAAAGTATGAGGTAAATCATTGATGGTCAGCAATCTACTTTAACTCCAAGTACTTCAAAGGGTTATATTGGGTCTATGAAGCTTTCATTATTGGAAAATTATCTAGTTAGCAGCACAACCACGTCAATATCACTGAGTGAATTTAAAGATGGAATAACCAAGAAAAAGCATTTCATGAGAAATAACTGTTGAAAAGTTGTTAACTTTATTTAAATCTTTCAGCTCCATTTTCAGTTGTTATGATTAAAAAATTGAAGATTTTGAAATAAAAGATTCCGTATTTGATTTGTCCAAAACCTCAATCAAAAATCGCGAAAATGTTTTTGAGAAAAATATTTTGTCGCCTGGGAGTAAGCAAATTTTCCTCTATCAGAATATAGCTCAACTCTTAACTAGTTCTCAGTATGAATTAGTGCTTCCATTAATAAGAGCCATCATAATGTTGTATGTATGTATATTTTATGAACATATTTATCAAAATAAAAAAGCCGTCGCCATCTCGGCGCTAGAGACTAGCGCATTCTTTACCGCTAGCAATCTGTAAATATTAACAGAATCTCAATTTATAAAAGAAAATTTTCATAAAAAATAATATGAGAAAAATAGCAATAATTCCATTTATTATTTATTATTATTTATATATTTATATATTTATCCAGTTGATGCGAATGTATGAAGTCTTATTGGAGAAATCTCCAGCTTTAGCTAACCGAAAGAGAGTTCTCTTACAAGACAATGCTAAGCCGCTTGAGTCCATGCAGTACCTGCCCTACATATGTATTTGCTTCAAAAGTACACAATCTATACAGCATATATTTCAAGTTTTAAGACACCACGTTTTTTAGTATTTGTTTGGCAACCACAAGTAGTGAACATTAGTTAATCAAATGAAATTGGTCACCGTTATATTTGAAAGGCCTCATCCCAACCAATATAAAAGCTGAACTGAATTCTACTCTGGGTGAGACTGCTCCTTTGTTATTAACAGTAAAATGCTGGGCAACAAAGTTTAAACGTAACCTGTGAAAACCTGCATGATGTGTCGACTCCAGAAATGTTGAAAAAAAAACGATACTGGATGATCGTCAACTGAAAATTCGAGAATCAGTACAAAATACTAACGTAAAATATCTATTTTTCTTAAAATAATATATTTTTGGGATGAAGTAGATGCTAAGCTATAGTTTTAAACTAATTTCCAAATTTTGTCAACTTGCCTATTGCCACTGACTACTATTATGTGAACTTATTGCAACGTTTGAGATAGAAAATCATGCAAAACTAGCCGCATTTTACTAAGAAGAAACTGTTGTCTCATCAAGACAATGCACCAGCTCATACATCCATTATTGCAAGGGCCAAAATTAATGAACTAAAGTTTAAATTGTTACCTCATCAACCCTGTTTGCAAGATTTAGCTCCCTTGAATTATACTTTATTACCAGAGTAGCAAAAATGGCTCGGTCATAAAAATTTTTGACCAATGAGGTGATGTTGGCAGTTAATGGCTATTTTGATGAGCTTAACGTTTTTTGTCATGAAATGAATATTGAACTCATTGAAAATCGCTAAAAAAAGTAAATTGAGCTAAAAGGAGATCACGTTGAAAAACAAATATATTTTCTTCCTGATGTTTCTTTTTTCTTTGGTGGGCCAGGTACTTCTGGGATCAGATTTCCTGGACTTTCAAATTTTACTTAAAAGCAATATTAATGAAGACATCGGTGAATGTCCAATAGTTTGAATTGAATTTGAAAAATTCTAAATTGAAAACATAATGACTTGTGTTGTTTGACCACTGAATTTTAACTGGACGACCTAGGACGACCTAGAACGACTAAATAAGTGGCGTAATATGAATAAATTTTAGACTAGAAAGAGTTGGAGAGACTACTTGTTTGGCCGTGAAAGTAAAAAAATATGTAAAAGAACTCACGTCAAACCTTTCTTTCAAGTCACATTCAATATTTAATTGGCTGTTTTTAATAACTTCGATAAGAGTTCTCAATTTTTTTATCGCTTTTGATTCTTTCACAAGAATTGGAAACAATTTCAATTGTTTTAGAAGAATCGAGAATAATTTCTGAACGTTGCGTGGGATGAGATTGAAGAACTGGTATTGAACTCCTACTACATGTAGCATTTAGTCCGTATCTTATTTTTTCATTCAAATCTCTAGTGAAATTCTTGCGTAGGAAAAAATTTGATCTAAGAGAGATGTTGCAAATGCAGTGCGACAACTTTTTGCATTAAAAAATGCTTCTACTAAAGTCTTAGAGAGCTTGCTGAACGTTGGAATAAAACCATATAATACGATGAGCTATTTTTCGAATATCAAAGCATTCTTTTTGTGTGATTATTAAACGAAGTGAACATTGGAAATTAAATTGACGTGAAAGATATTTTACGTTGTTGATGACATTAACACTAACCTGAAATACTTAGTAGTTCTTCATTTTATGAATAAATTCAAGAGAGATTTCAAATGTTGTGTATAATTTTTTATACATATCTACAAATCTCTCAATGGAACGTTTGAGAAGAATATTTTTTCCACGACTCATGAAGTACCCATTAACAATACCCATCAATCATCTTCCATATGCTTCCCTGATTTAGCTCTGATATGTAATACATTTTACTGCTACAAGATATCGGTTATTTTTTTTCAAATCAAGCTTTGTATAAATAAGAAAAATTTAAAGAAGTGATCTTTCCTAGACCAGATTTGAACCCAGGACCAACAGTTGAAAGGAACGGAGCATTTACAATGAACTATCATCAACTTGGAAAGTGCTTGTCAGATATATTGTATTGATTGGTTATTTATAGAACCAATTAAAAATGGATATAGAAAATGAATTTTAACACCACCAGAAATTAAAGAAGCTGCTGAAGTTACCTCATTAAATTCATTGCCTTAAAAGTCGTGGAAAATGTATAATATCGCCTATAAATTTTTTCTCAACTCACTAAATCCATCATATTGTAGAACTAGATACATAATATTTGTTACAACTATTGTTTGGTAATTATTATCATAAAAAAGCTATTATTATAATTTCCAGTAAATTGCATCTCTCTCTTCGAAATATTAAATCAAACTTAACGATGGAAACAAAATAATAATTATAATTTTTGTTTTATTTTTTCAGACATTCCAGAAGATAAACCCGTATTAAGAGTGGAGGTTCAAAAAATAGCTCCAGGTGCATATCTGAGAGCAAACTGTTCGACACCACCTTCGTATCCTACAGCAAATGTAACCTGGGTACTCAACAATAAAGTGGTGAGTTGCGTTAATGATTCAGGGAAAATAAAATCGATTTAAATCGCTTTCAATTCAGCCAGAAGTTAGTTAAAATATAATAAGAATGTATAATTTTATAAAAAGTTTGCAAAAGTTTTTTGGTGAGAGCTGTGAGGATAAAGAAACAAATTCACCAAGCTCTTTTATATTCAATTTATTTGGCAATGCATTTGGAAAATTAATATTTCAGTGCAAATAAAGAATTTCATGAATCCAAATTCAGTTAATTTCAAATTATCGAAAGAACTTTCTTGAAATATGCTAATATCTAATAATATATTCTTGTGTCTATAATGTTTCCTGTTTTCTAATAAATTTCAAACCACGAAAGTTTTATTCAGAGTTATTCATTAAGTTTGATCTATTCTGTATAATAAACGATCCATTGAATGCAACGTTTCTGAGGATTGAAAAAAGTGAGAACACCCGTCGCTAAGGTGAATTTCGTGTAGATAATACACAGAGAAGTTTTAAATAAAGGTATTATGGATAATATTTTTCAATAAATATTCAATAGAACTTATTAAACTAAGGTCGTTCAATGTAATGACCTTGTTTAGGAAAGTCTGGTCATAAGCGGTCGTTCACCCGTTTACATATACCATTTTCTTCCATGATTGGTATCATTTTTGGAACCGGGATAGCTGCGTGAGGGTATTTTGAAAAACCTTTCTTATTCAACAAAATTGAATATTCGATTTCGATTTTCGTATCTGCAAAATACTACACAATACACCCAAATACCATGTAAGCAAATGTAAGTCTGGGCTGATGTGTTTACATACGCGATACCACATGACAGGAGAGACCGACACCGTGCGGAAGCGCGGTTGCCATTAATTTCTTGAAAGAAGAGAATAGAAAAGTTTACCATAAATGTAATATTCTTATATGGAGAGTTGGTATGCGAAAAAACGTCTCTACGTTACAGTGCCGACAATATTCATTTTCTCTTTCGTTCGAGACACTTTATCTATTGTACGTATGCCTGAGAATGCGCAGAGCCGAGCTGGAGCCTCGGAGGATAAATAAATCGTTACCATTCTGTCTTCCTCAGTCGGAACAGCTTTCACTGTCCATATATAAGTATTAGATATGGAAAGTACACAGAGCTCTCTTTCTTTCACATGGGGGTTATAGCTCGTGTTCAGACTTTCCTATACAGGAGCTTTGGTTCATTTTACTGAATAGCATATAGAGGAAACGTTCCTCACCAACGGAATACTTTACTTTGGTCTCAAATTTTAAAATTAAGAAATAGATTTATAATTTCAAGAATACTTATTCTAAATTCAAAATAATCAACGGAAAAGCTGAAAACTGAACTAAGTGTTGTATGCTGAAGTAGAACGAAGAGAACGCGACGGGACGTTTCTAGGAAAAAGAAAATATTACAGGATATCTCTTGGATTTTCTTATACTTCGTGAGAGGTATTGTTACATATATACGAAAAACTCCTAAGATGCTAAATAAGCATTATATGAGCGAGTATTCCGTAAGAGTTAGCCCAGTTAAGTATGATAGATAAATTTAGAAATTGAAGTTGAGAGGTGGAGTTATTACCAGGTGTTATTATTCAACAGACCTACGATAATGGATTGGAACTTTATTCATGAACCTCTAGCATACGAGTGCGCAATTGAAGTGTTATGGCGGCTAAGAAACAAGAATTAGACGTTCGGCCCTTTCAAAGTTCTTGAGCAAGTGATTATGGTTTTGTACAGCAAGGAAATCGAGCCATATGTGTAATATGTCGGTAAAACATAGTATTCAAAATATCCATCTTTTAACGTCATTTTAAATCAAGATGGTATGAAGATATGGATGTATATTAGGGTATCATATACACTGCGACACTATACATCTCCTCCTATTCTTAGAGAGTTCATGGTTTGAGAATAATACGGAATACCATTCAATACGGAGACTGTGCCGGTGCGTTCTTAGATTCCTTACCCACTTACGATGCGCGTGCCGACACGCTCCCCTTTCCTTTCACTAATCACAGAGAGCGTGCCAACGCACTCATTTCCCTTCACTTTACAACTCGACACCAAACTATCCGTTACAACCAAAGGACTCAGCTTTGTACTCCCGTGATTCCTGAAGAAACAGTGTAATAATACGCCGTTCACCGTTTTAAAATCAGACAAGTGAAGGTGTGCCTTTTTTTAAATAGAATTACGGGTAAGTGAAACACATTTTTCGTAGATTTTACTTTTGTTTTATCTATTAATTTTTAAATTCCACCTGTATATGAGTAAAATCATGTTGAAAAACAAATATGACAACTAAATAACTAAATCGCTAGCATAAGTTGACATTAAAAATATTTAATTCCAACATTTCGTTCAGTCTATTTTATAGAACTATTTTTGCTAACAAGTTGTATATAAAGTTTCTTGTAAATTAGACCAAACATTTATTTTTGAATTATCATCATTTTTAAATTCTTTCTTAGTAATTTTTCATGTTTTGGGATAGATTTCTTGTGCTTAGTTGACTGTTCCGTAAACTAGCACAAAAATATGTAATTGTTGAGTTGTAATTGTAGTACATAAGTGTATTGTTACTGTTAATTGTAAATATAATTTTAATTCAATTTATATAAATTTTCTTATGTTAATTTTAGTAAATAAGTAAGTTATCGAAAAATTGTACATATAATAAACGTTTTATAGAAAAAATATAAGAGGTTGTTTATTTATTATATTTCCCACAACAATTTTATTTGATTGACAATAAAAAAAGGTCAAATATGTGTATGATTTTAAGTAATCGTTAACGTAATTAATATACACAATTACATTCTTTAAAAATGACGTTTTTGATCTTTTTTTTATTGTTAGTTTAATTTCGCGGTCTTGAAGCCAATAACGAATTAGTTGCATGGTAAGTTACGAAGTTAAGCTACCCGCTACACAGGTGAACTGATCCCTTTACCACTGAAGGAGAGCGTGCTGAGACGCACCCGCTTAATTATCGGAAATAGGACCTTGGGACTTCTTTAATTCAAATTAATGTTAGATCAAATAATTTGTATCAAGAAACCTCTCCGACAGAGCCAAAAGTTTATCTAAAATAGCCCCGTACTCAATTATAATCTGTAAAAATGGTTGCCGTATTGAATGGGCAGTATACAAACTAGACAACATTTTTCACGAACATTAGTCAAGTGAAAGATCAAGCAGCTTCAAAGTGTTGAAAAAAAGAAAGCCCTTCAATCATAGCGAATTTATGAAGCAAACTGAAAAGTGCGGATATTTGATAATTTCCCAAATTAAATATATACCAGCATTAACGCGAGCTATAGAAAGAAGATTTACTAAAATGGAAGTAAATGTAAATAAACGATAGATTGATGATCTGTCCACTATCACTCCAAGTAACGACAAGAGGAGAAGATAAAGTATCAAAATTCATCAAGCATTTTGAGAAACGGGGAATAGACGGGAGAAGATCTTGAGTGGAAACTTGAAGTCTATCATAGATATTCCTGCAAAAGTTGATGTGAACTACATTGCTGCATTAACTCACAGACAATTCAGGTAATTTTTACAGGAAATGGAAAGTGCTTCCATCACACAGCAATAAACACTGGCTCATCCTCGATAAATTACTTCATAGATTTGTGGAATATTTGCGAGAAATCAGGCTACTCTTGATTATACAAAATCAAGCTCAAGTCTTTCCTGAACTTGATAATAGAGAATGATTTGATAGTTCTTTTCCTTAACTAATAGTACAAACCATCTCGGCGAACTAAACATCATGTTTAAATGTTCGATATTCGTATGATGACTGTTTTGAAATGAAAATATGTATATATTCGAGACTACACTTTTCATGCATGTGCGGAAATATTGAGAATAGATGTTGGAGAAAGAGGTTAGGATTATAATTAACATTGTCACATATTTTCCATCTTGATAAGATGAGACTTAATAGATGTTACTAGCATTATTTTCAATGATAATCTTTTCGCATGGAAATTCATGAATTTGATCCTCAGCATATTGAGAAGCCCGGAGTTTGTCAAATCATGAAAAGTTTTGGAAATATAAAAAGAACAAAATTGTGAATGGTTAAGCTAGTTTGATACTTAAATAAATTGACTGTTCCGAGACTTGATGCAAAAAATTCGGTAGTGAGTGGATGACGTGAAAATAATGCTGTGAGTTCTGAGTTATAGGCCTTCAAACTACGAAACTAGAACTTATATTTAGGTATATACTATCTGAAGGGTAGATGCGGCTCTGCAATGGTTAACAAACCTCAACTCTTACAAAGACAACCTGTATCATCTAAAAATAGTAAGAATAAATTTTTAATCGATTTTATAACACAAATGTACTCTATGTTTAACTCGATAAAATTTATGGCTTAAGAGATATGTAGATTTTTAGTACGTTGTGTATGCCAAGGAAACTGTTCGCCAAAAAGAGACATTCTGAAGAAAATTATCATAATTTGTGATTATTTATTGAAAATACGTACGTACACAATCAAACATTTCTTGGAGAATTGATAAACATTTGTACTATCAGAGATCATATTACTAGCATGAGGGAAAACTTGAAAGAGATCAATAATTGGTTTTTATATAGTAGGCTACAGTCAAATAATCTATTACATTATATTTAAAAATTGCAAGCGACTCAATTTGTTAATGTCAGTTTGCTATTAATCTTCTCGAAATCTCTCATCAATAATTATCACATCGTATTTAAAGTTTCATTATGGTAGATTTTACCTTCAGTGAATATGTCGATATGCATTTGGCTTTTGGTAATTCGTCAGAAGTAACAAAGTTGTCTACTGAAGATCAAGCATCGAATAACGTCCAATTGAACTTCTTCCTACGTTATCTAAGATCATCAAAAGATTGATCAAAAATCATTTCTGTTTGGATATCAAATACTCACTACACATAAATTTGGATTTTCAAGTAACAGATGCAAAAAAGAAGCTATATTGTCTCTCATAAATAATGTTTACTTCATGCTAAACAACCAATATTCCTCTGCAACAACTTTCTGTGATTTTCCTAAGGCTTTAGATTGTTTAAATCGTGATATTTCTCGCGTGGTTCAAATAATACTTGACCAATAAAAATCGGCTTGTAAGGGTTGATGTCCTTTTGCAAGTCAGTAGAATATGGAGTGCCTCAAGACCCAGTAATAGGCCATATTTCTTTAGATCACCAACGTTTACTGTTGATTCTCAATACAAATTATGACATGTTTTAGGATTGCCGTATATTTAATTCTATTATCTGGTTTGATTTTGACAATGTTCATATATAATGTATATTACATAGAAATATTCTCACATATATAGTTTAAAAATAAATATCTGCATTCATTATAGTTGACGGGTGTATACTGGTTTTATTTTGTCTATTTGGTAATTTATGTATTTGTTTTTAACGTATTCACAAGGTCTAGTCTGGAAATTATGGACAATTTTTTGACAATAAAATGAATATTAGAGAATAAGTGAATATAATAAATAAAATAAACAGGCTGAAACCAACCACACATACTTTTATAAATCATTGAATGTTCAACACTCAGAATATTTGTAATGTTACAAATTACGCAGACAATTTTTAATATAATAAACATTATCACAACTTTACTATATTATTTCTATTTGTTTACAGATGAACCTTAGTCGCCATAATAGTGATATCGACTTCAAAGGCATTTACAGAAGTCCAGATATTGACCACGACGTCCATATCGCGAAGTCAATCTTCCACTTTGACTCCCTCCCAGGCCTCGAAACTACTCAGTCGACATTTGCGGTAAAAACGCGCCCCGATCTATTTATCAAAGGCAAAATAACGTTGCGATGTTTGGCGACCATGTTTGACCTGTATGAATCTGCGAGGGAAGCGGAAATACAGGAAGATGCACCCAAACTCGCGCTCGTGATGGTACATAAAGATCAAAGAAATAGAGGTAAGAAATTAGTTAAAAAAATATAAATATAGGTGATATATATTATTCAAAAGCGCTAAGGTTCAGTATAAGTTGTGAATGATACAGAACATAACAAAAACCTCAGGAAAAACCCTCAAAATAAAGTGATTTCAGATTATGAATTCTTTGGATATTGAGGTACTTGCTCATTTTATTGGAGTATTATGAACAATGCCCCAAATTTTATTTTGTAATTTTAGACGTTATTCGAGATATCACGACAGTGCTGCTTGTTTTTCTGAGGAAATTAGAAATATTTTGAAAGAATTTTTAACAAAAATTGGGATAATGAAAATATATTCAACGACTCAATTAGATATTTAATCTCCCATCTCCCCATATGTTATTGGAAAGCTTGAAAGAGGGAACTGCACTAACAATTTTTAGAAAAGGAGTCATTTGGATAAGCCAAACCTCCCTAATATTATTTTGTCCGATAGCCAAGCAGTCATTAGGATTCTAGTTTCATAAGATTAAATCCGGCTTACACATGCTTGAACAAGTAAGATGAGCTAGGGAAAAAATTCTCCATTAGTACAAAAGTTATACCTAGGGTATAAGCAGATAAATCTTCTGTAGGACCTAACATATTCTATAAAATTGGCTAAAAGAGAGAAAAACTACGAAAAAAGACATAGGTGGAACATCAGTGGATAAATTTGCAGGGTTTGATAGATGGATAGTCCTAGGAATCTATAACCAATAAGGATCTATTAAATGTATAGAACTAAGTAAGAAAGTTCATTGATATTAATAGGAGTCGTCTCGGAGCATTGCCGCCTAAATGGACACCTGAAGACGCTAAGTATAGAAGCAGACTCCGCTATATAGAGAACTTCTACGGATATTCTTTTCCAAGCAGAATGTACCTAATATCTGCGTTTTCCTCCGTTCTCCATGAAATCTCTCCGGTTTTCTTCATCTTCCTCGAATCGAGACTGGCGAGAGTGGCGAATTTATCGAGCCAGAGCTGGAAATCGGAAAGAACTTGAAAGCATGTAGGACATGTGAGCTCACCCCTTCCGATCCCGCACCGATACGGTCTTTGGAGCAAAATCGGACTGGAGCTGGATCGGAGTGGTGTATGAAAAGTGTGTCTCGAACATAAGAGGAACATGCAATATATCGGTGATAAAAAACGATTCACCTTTTTTATCGCTGTCAAAGTTTGTCGTATGATTGGTTGACCTTATATATGAAGAAAGAAATAATTTAATATTGACATGAGATAGCAAATGAGAATTTTTTGTTGGAGGTGTTATCGTGACTGATGTTTCTGAAAGAAATATTAAGGATATTCGTAGAATAGTTGCCATTTCATCTTTTCAAAAATAGTAAAAAGTAATAAAAGTTTATCACGCGGGATGATGAATACGTTTTCCTATAACAAAGTTGAATCTGCAATGCCGAATACTTTCAGCGAATTTAGAAAAATATTAAATAGATGAGGTAGGAGGAACAGACTCAATTCGGAAAGTTATTCAATAGGCAACATTGAAATTAGCGATATACTCGATGTAAAATTGCAGTGAATTATTAATTAAAAAGGCGGTATTGAGAAAATTATGGAGAACATCGGTGATACAAAATCAAACTTGTACCGAAAAACACTTGAATAAATAAATAAAACTTTGCTGGATTAACTGTCTATTTGACTATTGCTATTTGTGTAATGAATGATGAATATTATATAAAATGAAAATTTACTGATTAAAAGGCCATGAATTCATCTCTCACGTTCATTTCGAAATTATTTTCGAATTTTTTCAAAGAGTTCAAACATATCTTATCATCTTTGATGTATGTTCATATCAAAATATCCAATTCGAATTAATTTTGGTTCCATGTTTGTATAAACCAAACTGATTTCATGCAAATAAATTTTCCCTCACAAAAGTAAAATTATGAAAAACTGTTGAGAATTTTCAGTGATAGTATCCTATTTAATTATTGGTATTTGCAACAAAATATTTTCCAATTTTGATTCTGTTAATTACAGAAATGAATATATTTTCCACAAATAAATTAATGAATCGTTGGAAAAACTTTTAGACCTGAACGGATAACAATGGAGAAGAGTAACGTTTTTCAAATATTTTCTGGTCATACATTACATATACAGGGTCTGACGCTAAAAGAAGCTCAGGTTTTGTATTAATTCAAATATAATGTTTTCCTAAACGTTTCACTCCTGGCTATGCAGAAGTAGATATTCCAAAGAGGGTTGTTTTTTGTGCATCCTCTGATGGGCTGTAATGAAAACACGCGTGAATATACCAATAGATTTTATTACCAAAAGTAAGGTACAATACATATTATGTCTCTACATAATCACCTTGATGATTGAGGCAGTTGTCATATCTGTGAGCAAACTTTACAATACCCTCTGTTTGGTTCTCGAAGCCACGGCTATAGTTCAAAGAAAAGATGGTAGGTTGGGGCTGTATGGTGGGTATTTGAAACTGCTACATTTAAATTACTAAAAGAGTCATTGGGCTACACGAGCGCTGTGTGCATCTGCATTATTTATTTTTCTGGACTGCACAAACTCTACAAGAAACACACCTTTTTGGTCCCCAGAAACAGTTGCCATAATCTTACGGATTTGGAAGGTTTCGTTTGATGTTTGATGGAATAATTTGTGTTAATTGTGTTTCGTTTTGAGTGTCATACAAAATCCATGACTCATCACCTGTCGCATTGGATTCCAAATATCTTCTCCATCAGTATTGTAATGCTCAATAGCTGCACAATTCGGTGAGTATTTTGGTTGCCAGTCAACATCGCTGGGACCCAAGGAGCGCAAACTTTTCTGTAGCTCAACTGTTCAGTAACGATAGAGTACAGGAATATCTTGAAAATTCCGGAAATTATAATTGACCATATCGTCTGTAGCAACTCTTTAATTCCCTTTATCATAAATGTCAGTTCAGCTTTTAGACACCATTCACGAGCAAATAAAAGTAGCAAACCACTAACAGGTGGCAATTCTCACTTGACGGGTGAATCAATAGCGACAGCCATGTTTATATGACTGCAGCTTAACGGGAAATGACCTGTTGGAGTCGCAAGGCAGAGCATTTGAGCGGAGAAAATGTGCAGTTACCTAGTCCGCACAACAAATCACTGTCTGCATTTCTGGCCATCGCACTATACGATTTGAAGTTTGAAGATTTGAAGAAGAACCGATTGCTGAAGCATTCATTCCATTCAGATTGAAGTACCTCCAAAACAAGTGATTTGAAAGCATCAACTGCTTATTCAGCTATAGAAACACGTTATCTTGCAATTTATTGTTGATTAGCGGGAATAACAAGAAATCATCAGGTGACAAACAAAAACTATACGGTGGATGACTCATTAATTCAAAGTGTTCACATTTTTTTTAAATGATGTGTGAGAGTTCGCATTGTCGTGGTGGAGAATGATCCGACTTCTTAGATTGGGTTTCCTGATTTCTTCGAACAGTACTGACATACAGTCGATTGTTATTTAGTTTCGGTTTTATATACAAAGATCACTGATTCGTTGTATTTCACGATCTCATAGACGTCCTTTGCAGCAATGTGATTAAGTTTTTTCAATATTATTTCGTACCAATTGACACGAGCTTTTTTTTGAGTGATTGTCAAATAATGCGGTATCCATCGCGAATAAATCATTTCGACAGCCAAATTTTTATGCAATATCAAACAACTGCGAGTATGTATCAATCTCACGGTATGTCACATGACGAACTTGCGATATCAGTTTACGCACTGCATCGATGTTTTCTGACACAACAGCTGATTTTTACGACTTTACGAAATTCATGCTATAGCTAAGTGCAACCACAATGGATTTCGGGAAATTAGCGAAACACGAGATATGGTGCTTCACCACCAAAAGTTGGGGCGACATGATCAGCACACTGTTTTTGCTTTAATCTACGTCTAAAGTCATAGAAAATCATTAGCACGGAAAAGTTTGCAATTCATTTCCATTTTCTTATTAAGAAGAAAGTTTTATTTATCTATAAATAACTGAAATAGCACTCGTGTGGCAACACGTTCTGAGTACGTTCATCATTAGAAATATCAAACTTAAGGATGGCAATCTCACATTTGACATATTCACATTAGTTTTGCCGTGTCTCAAAACTTAAGTACCAACTCTTGTATAATAGATTATATTTCTGTTATTAATAATACGATTTTTTTTTCAAACTTTGGTAGTGATAATTATTGTTTGTTGGTGAATGGTGGAATGAATGCATTGGCATCACATTTCCCAAGGTACATAACAGAGGTGTTGACGTCTTCATGAAAAGAGTATTCATCAAACTTATTGTTTGTTTCTCGCGTCTACCAAACTAGTCATATTGAAATCAAAGTTCAAAATTTATTAATTTCTATTCCATATGTATGTATGCTTAAGAATATAAAATTAATTAATGCATAATAGTAGCTAAATCGAAGTTAATATTTTATTAAAAATAAATAGTGGCTTTTTAATTTTTTCGAAACAATCATTAAGCATCGAGAATTGCTACACATACATTTTATTTTGTGTGGCCAGTTTATTAGTTAATAAAGTTGTTTGTTACAGTGAAATATATTTAGTTTGTGAGTGTAAAGATGAGCCAAAATCAAAAAGAAACTGTAAAAAATGTATTTAAATTTCGCGCGCTTTTCTTGAGTTACAGAGCAATATGGAGTTTCCGTAATTGTCACTCAGTTCCTGGAAATGCATCGAATTATAACAATTTTTAGCTTATAGATCTCATTTTCATTCGATAACCGCTATAACGGCTGAAACCATTAGAAAGATTAATCAAATTTATACACTCATATATCGCGGCAATTCTGATTTGATTTGTGATCAAAGAATTTAACTACGGCTCCCATATAAACTCATCTTGAAAAAGTCAACTTTGACTCTGATTTCTATATATATAAAAAGGAATACCGTTGGATTTGTCATATTCTACACTATCAAAAAATACATATCCAGTTTCGCGACATTTCGCGCGGGAGCCTTCTCAAACAATATTTTTGTTTTTAACCCATTCATTAAAAATAATTATGACGACTTGCAATTTCGAAATAAATGATGAACAGAAGGTGCTCGATATTATAATCGTACAGCTTATGAAAATATGCTTCAATAACATTCGCGATTATTAATTAATTGAATAATTAATTGATATTTGTACTTTTTCGAGACTCTCGGGTGAGATAGACAAAATATTTTGAAATTCTCGCCTTATCTCGTGACAAGGATGTAAATTATCGTCTGGGAACGAGATTTTCTAAAACGAGAATATCGTGTGTAACACTAGAATTTACAGAAATAGCATCTATATGAATAGAATTCATTTAATTGATATCTACAGGGTGTCCCGGGACTTGATGTAAGAAAATCGGGAGTGAGTAAATGACATAAAAATAATACTCATGCCCAATGGTTAATAATCCGTAACTTTTATAGGGACAACCTTCACAATCTAATGATAACAAATATGGAAATTTTAATGGATTTAACAGTAAGGTAATCTTTGTTTAACTAGATAGAATGTGTGGTTTAGGAGATATGTAGATTTTTAGATCGTTGTACATCCTAAGGAAACCTTTTGCCATAATGAGACATTCAGAAGAAAATTATCATAAATTGTAATTATTTATTATAAATACGTACAAGAGGTATTGATATACAATCAAAAATTTCTTGGTGTACTAATGAATAAATAAACATTTGTACTGTATATGTTCCCCTGAACCAAATACAATAGTATATAGTACAATTAGAAATGTTTGATTGTGTAACATCCATTAAAAATTGATAATGTTCGAATGTATAATTTGGAAAATATACTCAAATATAAGCTCTAATTTCGCAGTTTTAAAGGACTATAACTGAGAAACAAGGAGTCGTATGAGAAAATTTTTTTTCATCTATTCACTATTTGGAATTTTTTGCATCCAGTCACGGAACTCCCTGTTTATGACCTGATCCACAGTAGACCGTCACTTGTTTTTTTCAGCGAGTTGTAATATATTCGTCATCATCCTTGAAAGAACCTTGTAAATGTTGTTCCAAAGTGAAATTCCATGGTAATTTTCCAATCCAGTATTTCTCTGTTTCTATGTATAGAGTAAATAAAGGCATTTTGTCATTTATTTGGCATTTACCCTGCAGCCCACACTGTATTTAAAAGATCGTTAAGCAGTGTATCAATATAACAGCGAATCGTATAAAAAATAGTAGAAACTTTTCTGAATACAATTTTTGGCCTTCATGTAACTACAGAGGAAGTCTCAAAAGTAATGTCGGTTTTCATATGTAAAAACTTCTACGCTGATTTGAAGAATTCATAATTTTTTAAAACTGGTGTCCACCTCTATGGAAACTATAATTGCTTAACATTCTTTTAATCAACCTCTTTTTGTTTAATGATGAGGCAGTAACCTTTTATAACAGATAATATAGAGCGCAATAAATTTAACTTTCAAGCAGCTGTAGCAATAAGGAGCTTGTGTGATTTCAGAGTTGAAGACGCAATTGATGAGCCAATGGCATAGCGTTGGTTGAATAGTTTCAATAGTGAAGATTTGACGCTTGAATATTGTTCGCACTCACGTTCTCCACCTGAATTTGATATTGAAGTTACAAGAAAAGCAGTGAAAAACTGACAAACCATCAGCACTCGCCGGTTATCAGACTCCACGGGACATCCTTAAGATACCCATTTGGAATAATTGAGTAAAATCTATGAAAATTGTCAAGCAGGGCCACAGGAATTAATCGAGATTCAAGCGAAACTTCGAAAGATGATTCTCCTGACGCATTGTTACTTACGATGAAAAATGGATGTATTTGAAAAACCTGAATGTGGAAAATCCGTGGTTAGAAGGACAATTGCGAAAAGAGGTGGATTCGAGTGGAGAAAGTCTTGTGTGTTTGGTGAAAATATGAAAGTTTAATGTAGTTCGAAATCATTCCAGTTGGTCGAGCTCTCAATGCATATAGTAGACAGATGATGTGGATATATGAAGTTTTATCGGAGAAGTATATAGGTTTTGTTATCCAAAAAAATGTTGTTGTTATTCATATCCTTGGGGAAATTCTTGGGTGGAAAAAATTCAAATCTGAAGATGTTGAGAATGCAGAGCGATAATCGTTGTATCTAAGTCCAAAGAATAGTTGGCTTTACCAAGGACTCAAGGAGCTTGCAGAACATTGCGTTGAAACCATAGGGTACGATGGGATATACTTCAAATATTAAGTATGATTATATAATGAAAAAAGTTAATATGATAAACCGACATTATTTATACGGCATCCTCTACAATTTATGATATTATACCTAGAATGTATAACAATTTCAATCTAATAAAATGTTATTTCAATCGTATTTCTTGGATTGAATTTACTGGACTATACGAAATCTATAGATTTCAGTGGTCTAATTATATACAAAAACTAATGAAAAGAACTATAAAAATGAAATTCTTTTATTTCAGGTAATAGCCTTGTCTTCTGGATGGACAAAAACGCTGGATTACTCCGTTCACTATTGATTTCGTTTGTCTTCGTTTCGCTGAAGAGAATCCAAGGAGTTTGAAACTTTGATAAACAATTAAACTGAAGTGATCTTAGTGAAATATGGAAGAGGAAAAACAATTGTGTTAATTCATTGTGATTAAAAATGAATGTGATTTTGGTTAAAAGTGAATCAGAATTATACAATAATTTGTTGATAGTAAGGTAAGGTAAGAATTTGTTGATGAACTTGATTTGTATGATTAAAAAAATTTAAAATAGTAAAAACAAATAAATGGATTACCTTCATTTGAGTATTTGTTTTGATCATGTATGTATGTATGGATTTGGGGTCTGGTATACACTGCGACCCAAAGGGTCTATTGTGTCCCCCTTCATTGCTGTGATACTGGAGAACCCAGTGTTTACAGCTGATCCATCAATCCCACTCCTTTTAAAAAGTCTAGAATGTGAGATGGCTTTAATTAGAAGAGATCTTCCATTTCATACCCTCACATGTGTAGTGCTCTGGAGTTCAACACTTCAAGAGAATGTGGATAGAGGTTTCATTAGTTTAGTTAGTTCCTGTTAGTATTCGTAGATTGTTCTTACTGAGGTTGATACTGTTGAATGTATCATCTTCTCTGGTTATAGTTTACCAGAAGAGTCTTTGCCTGTCTCAACCCTTGTAGGTTTTCCCAATAATTGGTTTGCTCCTATCTACCTTCTTTTCCAGTGCTTCTCCTATTTTTCTGTAGCTAATACCACAGAATGGTTCGGGACCCATGAAGAGCTTTTCTGTCTCCGCTTTAACGAGCTTAGCAGCTATTTCATTCCCTTCGCTCCGGTGTGTCCCGGAATCCATTGTAGAGTAAATTTATTTTTCTTGTCTAGCTTGTTTCAATTTTTCTAGACAATCACAAACGAGTTTGGATTTTATGATATTAAAGCTTAGAGCTCTAATGATGATCTACAGTTTGCGATTGCTAGATTGAACGCATAAATTTCTGGTTGAAAAATGCTTGGTGTGCTGCCCAGACCTTCAGAGTGTTTAGTTCTAGGCCCGTACACTTCTATTTCGGTTCCATCTGCTGTTTTTGATCCATCCGTATACCATTTAATGGCAGTTCTGATCATTTATTGTATGAGGTTTTGATACCATTTGCTTTTGCAGTTTATTATTTAGGTGAAGTTTTCCTCAAGTTAAACTTTCTTGATGTAACGTTCTAAGGCATGTCTCAGGTTGGTCATTATTTAGGAATACAGTTTCTTTGATGATTCCATCTCTGTACATTCTAAGTGATGTTTTTTCTGCCACGCTTTCCAGAACTGTGTGGAGAGGTGGGGTATTTAGAATCACTTCTTGTGCAGCTATTCGGCAAGATTTCATGCTCCCAGCTGCATATAAGCAAGCCAGTCTTTGTACCTTTAAGAGATTGTTCCTCGTGGTATTCAGACTAGTTCTAGTACCCCAAATAACTGACCCATTTTGATTCACATCTACGTATATTTCTAAGAAAGCTATCGATACACAGAAATTTTCTCATATAAACTATGGATAAATGTGCTCCAGTACAGTGTCAAAGGCCATTATTTGAATCATAAAATATTCTTTATCAGAAATCAAGACATGATAACACTTCCAAAAAATGTGATTAATTGAGATCATCGGTTAAATATCTGTGCTCTTATAACGCATCCATTATTTTGATTCTACACAAATATTTCTGTAATCCACCATCTGATCTATTTTTCTCTATTTAAATCCAAAATAAAACCGCGTGACGAGTTCCTGAAAATGACTCTATTTTGGAAAACTCATAAAAATATATATATAAAAATAAGATTTTTGGCAGTATCTATACCATAGCTTCTCCGTCTCAAACAATAATCAATGATTTTATTTTTGGCCTTAGTATCAGTATTATTCATTATTATTTCTGATTCTGACGCCAAATCAAAAGATTCAAAACCCTTAAAATACTACTGTATATTTTTGTTCAAGATTAACTGGTTTGACCCACTCAATACTGATTTTGCCTAATCAAAAATGCTTAAGTGATTATGTAACCTGTGCAAACGGGAAATCTTTCGAATGTATTTCTCATGATATGACCTCATCCTGCGTCCCAACTTGCTTCACCATTCAGTTTTGATTTGAATACCTGTTAACTTTCACTTGTTGTTATTATATAGTGGAAGGATATAACATTTTTGTTTTGTGTTATTATGATTCAGCCTTATGCAAAAAGTAGAAAAACTGATCCAAAAAAGGAAAGATTGAGGTTTTTGAGTGGAAGTTTGGAAAGTATTCCCATTATAACGTTGTGGTGTCCTCATACAGAGTTCAGCGTCAAAGTGAATTAATCAAAAGTAAAGCAGTCCTCGAAAAACTTTCAATTCAATTCTTCTATTACAGTTCGGAGATTGGGAAGTGCAACGAAGCTTCATTCTGCATGAAATAACGAATGTTCTCGAGTGTTGCTTCGTTGTCCATTTGGCCCCGTAAATTTTCGAGCATTTCCAGATAACTCAAGCACGTGACCCTCAAAAAAGTACGGTCACAATAATTGCCCACACAGATACATCCCAGGCAATTTTAATTCTTCAATGAAGACGTGAGGATTCTGGTGTTTCCAATGTCGAGCGACCGTCCTGTTCAGTATAAAGGTTGCTTAATTTGATCAACAAAGCCCGTTTTTAAGAATTTTTGGCACGTCTTCCACATTGATACAGACACAAATATCTGAAGCATATGCTTCGTTTTAATTTTTTCGACAGCGTTGCCTCTGTATGAATATTAGGAATTGGTCAAACGATAGCGAATATGATGTACTATTTGAGGAAGATAAGCTTTATTCTGTGATTGATGCAGGTCATGTGGCGAGAATTGATATCTAAAAATATGCATATATTACAAAAATAATGGTAAGTCTTCATTGATCAAAGTGTGTCGATAAAAGAAGACAATAAGATGAAAGGATTAAATTTAAAATCCATATACCTAGTCTTAAATGAATAGCAGATGTTAATTTGATCGATTTTGAAACACAACGATACGAAAAATTTTGATCTATCAGGAGTCATTGAGACAATTTGAGAAAATTTGTTCTTCAGCGTGCGTCAACATTTAGTTTACAGATAATCATAAGCAGTGAGATTATGTTTTCATAGACCAGTATCTGATACTTCGACAACATACATGAAATACTTATATATACTTCAAATTTGAGAAATTTAAGAAACGGAATTCTTATTTATGGTTGATAAAATAGTTGTTATTGATAAAATGTTCCATGGATTTTTCATAAGAACTATTTTTAGAAGCTCATAACTTCGAATTGACATTTCATTCAAAAGCTTTTGTTCCAGTTTAGTTTGACATTTTATTATGTATAAACTTACATCAGAGTAGCGCTTGCAAATAGTTGACATGTTTCATAAAAGTGATGGCTGTGTTGACGATTTCATCGGGCAATCTGTCCATTTTATAGCGTACATAATGTTTATTCAGAACAGCTAACTCGAGTAAATATGAATAGTTTTCGGACATGTTCACTGTTACTGAGGATATTGATCCCGGGAGGTATTGAAGAGCTAGAGTCGTTATACAGAAAAGCATTGAGAAAAATTTAAAAGCAATAAATATGTCACCGTTCTCAGCAACTGGGTTTATATTTTTCAGCGAGGGTTGTCTCGTAGGTTTCCGATCTCAAACTGAAGACGTCGACGCTTATCAATATTGAATGGGAAATGCTTAACGATCGTGAGTCTTTGTGAAGATTTTTCTGGAAAAAAGAAAAAATTGAGTTTATGAAAATTGATCTACCAGATTGCTCTTTGTACACGCCTACCGGATCAGATTGACTGACGATGAGCGTTCTGAACAGCAAAAGACTGCAAACACTTCAGTGAGTAGTACTGAACAACCATCGGTTTGAGGTTAGAAAGATAATAGGGGTTATAGGCATATTAAAAGAATGCATCTGGCCTATACTAACTGAGAAATTCTGCAGTTTTAAGCTATCTGATAGTTGGGTGTGCATTTTCTTACTTTGAATCCAAAGCGTATTCAAATTAAAATTACCTAGGCCCAAATTCACCACTACACTCCTGAAATGAGAAAACAATTGAGTAAATGGACCAGCTCCGGAAAAACAAAGATGGTTTCATTGACCTGAGAGGTGATGGAGACTGTATTTTAAAATGGTCATTGAATTTGGTTCATAGACTACCGGCAAAAAAAATAACTATAATGAACACATTGAATGAAACCTCTTTAATCCCCATCCAAAATTATGGTCTTCCTTTTTTCGTTAAAATGTACGTGGATAAGTAGAATTCTCGCTTTTGGATTGAGGATAATCCACAACCTTTTGTCGGAACATCATTATATTCACAGAAAATTACTGTTTGGTGCACTTCATAAATCGTACAAATAAATTAGAAAAGCATTACAAAATGTATTTAAAAATGATGATGATAAGAATGTTGTCAATGGTGTAAAGTGAACAAAAAAACAAAAAATAATTGGCGTGCTGTTTGCCCAATTTTTTCAGTATCCCTACAACACCTTGCAATATTTAGAAACTCGATACTCCAGCAGAAAGTGTTTTATTGATGAAAAATGTTAGCGATTTACAATCTAAATTAGTCTACTTGGAAATAGAACGTTGTATTGCATGCGTGTTTTGGATATAATTACTCCAATTCCTTAAATTAATCGCTTGAATTTGGTTTTTGTTATTTAACATTCTTGCGTGACCAAAATGATCTGAAACCCTCATATAATAGATATCTATTATTTTGTTTACAAAGGAACAATTTAAAAGATGGTACTAATTCTATATCACTATTTTTGCCATCCAAGAGCGAAATTATCAAATTGAATGTTAATATTGTATAAGGATGGCAACTAAGTACTTTCGCTTTTTACTGATAGAGAGCGGGATATACGAGAGTTGTCATAAAATTTCGGACATAATAGAGGAACAAAGACATTTTCATTTCCATAATCATTCTAATTTTGAACAGGCGTTTGCGTATGCGATATCAGCTTTTTTTTTCAAATTTGGCAACTTTTGGCAATTTTTCCTCTATCAAGTAACGATACGTAATATTCTCATGTTATTTTTCCATTATTTAAAGATAGTCTCTCAGCACAAACTCATAAAAATTCCAAAAAAAACGTCCTTCCTTTTTTTTGGAGAAGGTTTCGTCATTTGCATTCCACTATTTGACTAGTTTTGTTCTTTCATAAGATCCAGGTTTCTGCATAAATTGACTCAGATAACTAATTATTTCGTACTGAACTATGTTCATTCGAATTCCCGCGGCATTCAACTCACGTATAATTTACGCATGCATAAACCTTCAGCTATTTTGACGCACACATTGAGTAAATGCATGAACTCTTGGCAGAAATTTAAAAAAAAGTTGAGCGGAATTGAAACAAAATTAGCTGGGTCGTACAGTGAAATAACCAAACTGTACAAACAAATAAAAATTTTGATAATATAACGTGCATATTAAGTTGCAATTTCTGGAACCGTTGGTGATATTCATACTTAATACAGTGATTACACCATCACTCACAATTACTATGTCTGATGCACATTCAGTTTACCTTCAGCCTCTGAAGATGATAACTTTTGTTGTAGGTTGTAGGTTCAGGGTCAAATAATATGTTTATTAAAAGACGATCAGTATTTGAACATATGAAGTAATTCTGCGAAAACTGCATTAAAAACGTGAAATGATATTGATAGGGGAGTTATTGAAATATTAAAGGCACCTGACTACCCATTTACTTCAGATACTTCCGCCATATCAGTTAATAAGTTCGGATGATTCTTCCGAATAAGAATAATCATATCGTTATTCACTTTGTTTCTAAAATACTAATCATTTGTTATTAAGTCATTTTTCAACAAGCCTAAAAAGGATTTCTGCCAAGAATTCATGCATTTAGCTTCTGTATGCGACGAATCTTACTTAAGTTTTTTGAGATATCGCAACACTGTTGTGAATATGTCGATGTATCATAAAGTTTAGCGTTTTTAATGGTAAAAGCACTGAGAACGTGTTATCAATTTTGACGTGTATGAGCCAAAAGCAGAGTGACGATATATCCCCTTGGAGTATGGGATGAATTTCGTGATGCTGTGCGTAAACTGATATTGTAAGATCGTTATGTGGCGTACCGTCAGATGGAGGCATATTTGGGCTTTAGTTTCACTACCATACATTCAATATTGTATGCACATTTGACCATCAAACATATTTGTATGCAAAGAAATACGGGAAAATTCAATCGCGGTGCACGAAGCACTTCGGAACAAGTTATCGCCTGTTTTCTTAGAATAACTGGATATGGATAACTCTGCGAAACGAATCGCAGAGAATGAATATTTCCCCACCACGACAATGCGAACATTCATTTAACAGTGAAAAAACGTTTTTGATTAGACAAAACATCCATTTGATGGGTAATCCGCTGTATAGTCCTTGTTTAGCACTGATTTGTTTTTATTCGAGCAGATTAATAAGGTGCAATTAGTTCAAATACATGCAAAGTTGTATTTATTTTTCATTCTATATTATAAGAATGAAACGCTGATTCTTTTTTATAATATTCCTTGGAGTACGAGGATGGCTCTTACGGAGGGGGAAATTTGAAAAATTGCCTAAGAAAGTCCTATCTAGCTATAATGGAATTTTGAATTTCGTCAAATTCGCGCAGCGCCTTTTATCTGTTTGTTTATAAATGGTGGTCACGCTGTTGATGAACTTTTTATTATAGAAGGCCGTTTATTATAGTATTTCTTCTGAATAATTCCTAGTAAAGTTTATTTATTTATATCTTGTGTTTCTTTTTGTTCTAGAACTTTGTAGAGTTCTAGTTGTGATATATATATATATATATATATATATATATATATATATATATATATATATATAAAAGTTTATGTAGCGCAGTGGTTAGTTTTAAATAAATAGTCGTTGTGAAAAGAAGGAATTAGTGAAAGTAACTTCTGAAATTATTTAAGTGATATTTATACATAGACAATGTTTATTAATCCACCTCACAAATAGAAAGAGTATAAATAAATACAAAAACTGTTACATTATAATCAAGTGTTAGTGGAGAGGTTCAGGGAAGACAAAACAATATTTGTCATTATTTATACGATGGTAACATTAGTCAAACAAGAATTGTTTGTGGTAAAATGTCATTTGAAATGAAACAATCTCTGCATCTATAGTATTACTAAATCTGAAATTTCTATCAAATTACAAACGTGTAGTTTGATTCGAGATACAATGCCTACAACTGTGCTGCTATTGGACCGATGAACTTTGTTTACCAATATCGTAAGACATTGAAATAACAAAATGAAGCCAATGGATTGTGTCGCGCTAATGGAAAGATGAAATTGATATCATTCCGTCCACCTTCATAACCATTCTACTCGTTGGTTTCAGAAATAGGAACAGATTCCATACACTTTTTAAACAATATCCGAAAATACAACAACTGCTTCTAAATAACTTCATTTGCCAGGATTACAGCTTCATAATCTTCAATTAAAGGCTGGGTCTGTATTTATTAACCGCGACTTTGTAACGGCACACGATTGGCGATGAAAAAATTATTGAATAACGTAATAGAAATAATTATATTGAAAGGAAAGTATGAATGAGAAGACGTTTTAATACCACACGTCCCAAGATTTCGACTGACATACCGATTGAGTTTGAGTTTCCATTACGGCTTGGTTTCATTATGACTACAAACAAAGTACTTTAATAAATTTACGCAACGTACAAAAAGTAAATGTTTATTGCATACGACGTGAATTTGTCCAACGAGGCCGTTGGGTCGAGTTTGATAACATGTCGAGTGCAGTAAGCACTTTCTGGATAAGTTGCATACAATATTTTTTCTACGTCCATGAGAAAACATTTTTTTATTTAGGTGTGGAAAAATTAAAAGCTTCATTTAAGAGCAAAATATTTAATAATTGATTAATACTATCGGTCAACATTAATAACTAATAATTAGGAATAATTTATCGTAAACATTATTCATACCATTAATATTAAAGGTAGATGTACAATTTTCACGATTTTCAATATTAATATTCCTTTGTGAATTATTGGGACATAATTTCGTGTATTTACGGTATATATCGATCAAATGATTGAATTTGATTTTTCATCAAATCACCTCCAATGACAAAATTTTGGTTTCTTGTCTTCAGTACTCAATTTTTGGAGCTCATCTCTACGACTTGCACCTGCGATGCCAAATATTGCAGCGACCCACAAGTAATTTTAAAATGTCTTCCAAAAGCTAAACAGTAATTACTGACTTACTTTTGTCAACAAATAATGGGAATTCGAATTAAATATTTTTGACTTTTTTCGCCGAAATCTTGCAGAGTTCCGCTTCATAAATTCCATTAGTTTTTTGTAATTTTTAATATTAGTATCTCCTTTTGTAGAAAAGCAAGTACTTAGACCAAAGTGATGAGGGTTTAATGTCTTTCGATCTTTTTGAAAAATATACAAGAAGCACATTTCTGTAAGATTTATAACTTTTTTATCGAAGCATCACTATTTGAAACGATTACGAAGATTTTTATATAGTTTTCTTGGTTTACTAGGTAAAAAGTTTAACGAAGCTGTAGTTGCTACTTCCCTAACTTTCATCAACTTCCAATAAGTTCTTTTTCATCACTATAATCTATTTTTACAATAATAATACTAATTTTTAAACTTTCTTCAATTGTCAAAATTAATTTTTGACTGGCATTTCTAGAATTGTATAGTTGCATTATCCAAATTGTAGTAGTCGTGATTGCGTATGATCACGTTTGTGCTTATAAATTGTGATCATATGGCATTTTAGAAAAAAGGACTGAATATTTCGCTCATTTGAATTTATTATAATCTCAGAAAAAAAGGACTAAATATTTCACTCGTCTCAATGTATCACAATCTCCCAGAAAAAACACTGAATATTTCGCTCATTTGAATGTATCACAATCTCACAGAAAAAGGACCAAATGTTTCGCTCATTTGAATTTATCACAATCTCACAGAAAAAGGACTAAATATTTGAATGTTTATGTTTGTCTTGATCATAAACCTTTGTACTATTATAACAGGTGAGAATGAGTGAGAATAAAATGAAAAATAATAATTAGGTATAATAATTAAAAAATTTTGAATTTTTGTTGAATCTTTGAAGAATTTTTGAATTTTTTCTTTTTTTATCTCACTAGACGACCCAGCACCCCGAAGAGCAGAATAAATATTGAAAAAACTAAAGAATCGACCATTAGGGGGTACAAAAATCGCCTGGACAGCTAGTCAACTTGGAATCAGAAATGTTTCAGACCTTCTCCGTATGTAAATATACATTTGTCAAGACATAAGTATATGGGCGGCTACATTCTTTGTTGAATATTTTAGGAATTAGTTTTTACCGTTTTCTAAATGTTTGAAATAGGTAACCTTGAATGGATATACGTAAACGACATTTTTAGAACATACCTTGGATTGCACGTTATTGCCTTGAATCTGATTAGTCTGGCATAGAATGAAATTAATCTACTATCTACGAAAGAGCTAAAACTGAGTCGAATCACAGGAAATTTTCCACTTCTTTGTCTATTTTTATAACAACAACAAAGAGGAGTCATAAAATTATCAAACGAGCCAACAGTACATCTTCAAGTTAAGTGAAGATTTTGAACTATAGTATTTTTATGACTTCCATTCTTACCCTCAATGGAATATTCTTATCTGCCTTGAAGTCGTTAACTCGTTCAGATGGAAGTTCTTGAAAAATAAACTGTTGTAAAATATGCCATTATAAATTTCCGTAATTCTCTTGCACTTTTATGGAAAAAATATACACGGTATGTTCATAAAGTAACGTTATTTGTTGATATTGCGATTTTGGTTAGGTTTATGTAGCAAAATGTAGATAAACCATTTCTCAGCTAAATCAGGCTATCTGGATGAGTCAATTAGGAAGAAACAAAGTGTATGTTCAGTGAAAAACACAATTCACTCTGTATATTATAACATCAGTTTTATATAATGTATTAAAGTATCAATGCAAACATTAAAACAAAATAATTCTACATTTGTTGGAATTAAAACTATTGAAAACTTGCTAATGCTGAATTCGTCGTTTTTCTTTTCAAGTGTAACGATACCCCCATCAATAATAATGTACAGTAGAAATTGCATTGAAACAGGACATCACCGAAAGCGGTTACCACTATAATATAAACAATTTTTATAAATGAGAGAGTATCAAAATAATAAAGCATTCGTAATTCATAGGCTTCGTTTAGTAGACAGTTAGACAGTTAAACCTCTATATTTTTTGTATAAAATACCATTTGTGTCAATACAATGAAAATATCGAGTCTACACTCATATTTTCACCTAATTCACCTGCTACCTAAAATGATCAATGACAAGGTATTGTGGTTAATAGGTACTTTGTATTAAAACACATTAGTATAAAAAGAGTTCTTAAAGTTAGAATCAGGATAGGAATCAGAAGATGAACTGTTACAACTAATATCTACAATGAGTTCATAAAACAGACTTAACTATTATTGGAAAACCAACTCTCTATTTCAAATTCCAATATTTGGGAAAATTATGAGCAGAAATCGATTTCTTTTGAATCTTCGTACCTTAAACTTTAGTAATAATTACAATCAACAAATCATTATAGATAAAATTACGCCATTGACATGTCTTTAACGCAAGAATGAAAGATGTATATAATTCATGTCAAGGGAAACGCCACAAATATGTTATAAAATTATATATGTGGGCAGAAAACGCAATTGCACATAATATTTTGGTGTACGGAGCAAAATGTAGGCGGAAGAAAACACGTTCAAAAGGTGGTATTAAAGCTTCTAGAGGATAAAATTAATATGGGTCGATTTATTTAGATTATTTTTATACTATCGTCGAATTATCTAAAAAACTGTTACAAACAGACAATTAGCAGTTGGTGAAAGTTATTACGAGTATTTACAGGATGGAAAATGTGTATGTAAGAGGAAAGATCGCAGGGAGGTTTTCGCAATTTCTACAGAATTTGGAGGAGACTTGGTACCAATTGTTTCCAAGAGAGGTAGGGAGCAACTAAAACCACAGCTAATTAACGAACATAATCAGTTTAAGAGTGGTATAGATAATTGTGATCAGCTCATTAGTTATTACAGTTGCGAACACAAAACTCTTCGCTGCCAGAAGCAAATCGCAGACAACCTGCATTATTTCATTTGCCAGACCATTGCCCAAAAGATGCAAACGGTAATACAAAATGGTGCAGATGTAAGAACTGCTGGCAAACCCGGAATGTGCGAAAAGCATCACTATATTTTTCTTCTCAATGTCCTAGAGAACCCGGATTTGCTTAACTCCCTTTTTTAGAGTTTACCACGAACAGTTGTAGAATTTATGGAATATGTGTTTTTATTAGTTTACTGAAAAACTGTGAAGGATACGTTAGGGGTGTCGGTGGCACATTCCATCAAATATCATACTGGGTGCCTTGAACGCGGCTCCCGTTTTCACAATTTTTTTGTCAATTTATGGAAAAAAAATTGTTGTACATTAGTCTATTTGTACAAACAAAACCATATAACACAACATAAAATTCATATTTTGGTAATCACAAACTTCAATATAAGTTCATGACCACAAAAACCAGGAACTTTTCACAATTAAGTCTCTCAGATTGAGATTATCTAGCATGGTAGACATTATTGCTCAAATTGTAGATATTGGATTTATACTAGTCTTCGATGGAAGCGCGTGTGACTGTTTATCTATTAAGTGTTCACAACACAACAGTTTTTGCCCATTTGTTTTTTGATCTATCCCTCTTGCTTGTGAATATACGGTATTTATTATTATGTTTAGTTATTGTTTGTTATTTTTTTTATTTTCTGCTTCATTTTTTATCAATTTATTCATTATTTCTCAATTATTCCATCGAATAACATGATTTTCTGTGATATTTCAAGTTATTAATCCATTTATAACTTATAATTCTGTTTAGAGAAAAATAGTGGCCCATCCATAGAAAAACTTGCTAGTGTAGCTATTGACCAGCAGTCCAGCCCTGTCCGTGGCATGTTCTATTTTTATAAATTTCACATCAGGGTGGATACCCCTTCAAGATTTCTCAGAAGTAGAAATTATAACCATCAATAGGTATGCGAAACAACTTGAACGGAAAATAAAATGAAAAAATAGTTGAAAGCAAAATTTTTTGTGATTCTGGTTTTCTTTGGTTGTCTTAACTACAAATTGCGAATCTGTCAAGGAACGAGAAAAGGCTGTTTACATGATTCAAAGGAAACAAGCACAAAATGTTCAAGCAGGGTCGGAAAACTCAATTTTCGCTTTTTATGGATCTGGTAATTGAAAGGAAAAGGTTTAACGAATACACTTTACTCCACTTTGGTTTCTTAAATTACCGCCTGTAAGATTAATGGTAAAAAACTAAGCGTTGAAATAGGGAGAATTCTATTTCGTACTTGTTTTGTCCCCTTTAACAGGTGCGGCTTCAAATATGATTTGTCTAGAAATTTGGATTGGATTGCATTATTTGCAGTTTTAATTTGAAATGAGAATTTCTGTTTGCAGAAATTAAAATAACAAATCTATTAAAAGTACTCCAAGAAGGTACAAAAACTCGAGAAATGATTATATTAGTAGAGTTAGTCGTGCAATATTAACGAGAATCATTTATGTATTGGGATATACGTAAAACAAAGCAAATCCATCTATTTTGATATTAAAATCAAGGGTGCGGATTCACTGTGTCAATTTAATGGAAATATTTTGAAAGTTTTCACAATTAATAACACAAGTACATTGATAATTTCATGAAAAATTTCTATAAGAAATTTCGAAAACTTGTTGATTGGAATCAGACCTGTGCCATAGACTTGCAGTATACACTCTTGAACGTTCTTGGCAAGTGACTTAAAGAATCAAGGGTTATAATCAATTCGCTTTGTTACAAAACAATCGTTGTTTTATTCGATATAAAAAAAGTCAGTCAAGAAAGCAGCAGCGTACCCACCTCGCCAAACTAATTCTACCGCGGCTATGTGATAGAATTTCTGTTAAAGAAGTATTTTGATTGCACTTTTGAATTGGTCAATAATAACAATGGTTTATAATATTTTTCTTGTAACAGCTTACTTGTTAGGTTCCACATGGCTTTGAACGTATTCTCTTCAAATTCTCTACCATCTTTTCTTCTCATGTTAACATCCCAATCTTTTAAAATCAACGCCATCGAAATAAATCAATATGTATCTATGACAACGTGATAAAATGAAAAGTGGGAGCTATTTTCAGTATAATGTTGTACAGGTTGGTTTTTTACAATCAAATGAATTTAATTAATTGGATTTTCACTGGAGCAAAAATTTTCACTTAAATTATCAACTCTCAACTACTGACATAAAATTTTTGACGTTGATAGGACACCAGACTTTACATTATGATTGCATGTGGAGAAAAAAGTGCATATGAATTAGATAAAACATACAAGGTGAATCATGAGGAATTTCTACCATTTGTATAGTCACTCAGGGGTTTGGTTATAGCGTTTACACAGCTCATTGAATTTTCTAAATTTTGTGGTACATTACTATCACTATTACGAGGGTAATCAATATAAAATATCAGAGAACTAAAATAATTAACTAGAAAAATACTATTTTGAACCTTGAAATTCATTAAACTGAGCGCAAATCAAGGAAGAATGGCAACGAGGATCGCAACTGCCTATCGAACAACCTCTACGGAAGCCTTGATTGTCACAGCTATGCCGCAAATAGACATACTGTACAGATGACAAGAAAGCTGGGTAATGGAGAAAGGTGTGGGAAAGTTAACAAAGAATATAATGCCAGACCCAGTGACACGAAAAGTGGACTAGTAAACTACTATCTGACATATCTACAGGATAAGAATATTTCCAGTATTTTATACAGTTTTATAATCAGTACAGCTGTACTGTATATGACCAGATACAATGTAGCACACTCCTATCATATATAAGAGATGCGTGAGGGAGAAAAGAGAAAAAGACAACCTCCTAGGTACTACCATATATGAATAACTAGGAGAACAAAATAGTATGGATTCAAAAACCCTAGTTCGAAAAGTAGTCATTTGCGGCTAGTCACTAATGTATTTTGATCTACTGTTACCAAAAGATAATTATTTTGAATAGTCAACTGAAATACAATCTCATCTTTATACGTTTTCTTAAGGAACATACTGTATAAAACTGAATTATAAAAGTAATCAGTGTATCGGTTTCGATATTTATAGAGTCGTGAAAATGTAAACAAGCGAAATATGTTTATTTAACATCTGTTTCGTTTTACATCTGAAGTTCTAGGTTTCCAAAATTGAGGTTTTCTATAAAGTGGTTTGAACGATGAATCTTCTATATTCTCTTCCACGCCAATAGAGAAGGGTTAAAAAAATACGTTCATTATAATATTTGGATATGGATTTGATTTTAACGTGAAGTTTTGCATTCACGAGAAAGTTTTATTCTGATTTAATTGCTACTAATCTACTCATTTCATCCACATACTTCTCATGATTTTATGAAAGTAGGAGGTGGAGTTAACACATGATTTTTGTTTCTAAATATTTTTCAAAAAATGGTATTTTATGTCTGACTCTCATAGAAGGCGCTAGTTACACGGTGAGTACCAAGTGGTATTTAACATAACTTTTTAAATATTAGATGTATCAAGCACAATTTCAAATGGACTCAAACATCATTTAATTTTACACCAAAAAGGTACTCTGGATAAAACTCGATACTGTGTACCGTTTTAGAAATATTTTGATTTTAAAATTTTGAAGTAATAACCGATGTATTGATATAATTGTAAGCATTATGTAAATTGAAAATTTTTGTCGCGTAAATGAGACCCCAACGATAAAACGGTTACGCGTTTACATTTAAAAAAAAATGGGACTGACGGCTTTCGTTGCACAAAATCCAGTCTAATCAGTATGGGATCTTGTTTTAAATAAGTGTGGGCATTGAGCTATTGGAGGCCTTAGTATGAAGCAAACAACAATTTGATGATTATGTATTGCGATTCTGGATTTCAAACTATTGTTGGTTTCATACTAAGGCCCCCAATAGTCGAATACCCATAATTATTTAACTTTGAATTCTACACGGCCATAGCATTTTCTCTGAGTTTGCCATAGAAAACTATAATTCATTGATAGTTATGACGTTAATTCAATGATAATTACATTTCTGAAACCTTGTTATTTATTAAATTAAATTTGTTAATCGGAATGTACTCAAATTTTGAATACACTGACATATTATTAACCATAGGCTAGTATTTAAGATACTTTTGCGCAGCTGTTGCCGAAGAACGGAACCTAAAAACATTCTGATAGGCCAGGAACAACAAGAACCATCAAGAAAGAAAATATGATTTCAGATTTAGTTGACCAAACCCCAACAGTTAGTGCAAAGAATGTGGCAAGACAAACAAATACGTCTTCTTGTGTTGGAGGTTATTTGAAGAGCAACAGCTACATCATTATCATTATAGCAAGCCCAAGAGCTCTTGCCAGACAATCTACCGATTAGAGTGAATTTTTGTCAAACATAAAAATAAATTTATTAAATATATCAGCTTTCAAAACATATTCGTATAAAATTTCAATACAATCTTGCCAGTAATTGCGGTAAAATCGGTAAAATATTTTTCAGATTTCTAAACATCTTGGATACATCACCTTTTTTGAAAGACCCTGTATTTCTGCTGCTCATTTGTTTGGTAATAGAACTACAATTTCTATCAATCAAATTTACTGTTGTATTCTCTCTTTTCACTTTTTGAATCATTTTGTTGGTTTCCTTGCATATATAATTAATTATTGATGATCAATTTCACTTTGTGGGGGTTCTTAATTATGATCTAATTATGAATGTTTCTTCCTCATGCTATTTCTTTAAGATAATGGCGAGATCCATCAAAACTAAGATTCAGTTACATTGGTTCAATCAAAACCTGTATATTCTATTAAATCATTCTCTATTTGAGAATATTGAGAGAGCTAAATAATTTCGAGTAGGCATGAAGAGAAAATCCTAGTCCTAGATTTGCTCTCTTTACCCGAAAGCTTCAAAAATAAAATCATGAAAGATCAAAAAAGATCAGTAATACTGATTAATGATTAGATGAAATCCTTCGTGGTATCCTGTCTTTTAATGAAGGCAAACATCCTCTCCTGTTCAAACAAAAACAAAAAAAATTAAAGCGTGAGAGAGGAACCTCTTCGACTATGAAAATAGGACACCAATGGCCTTGTACTAATTAGTTTTTAGGCATAGCAGACATAAGTGGAAAGAAGTGATGATAACATCCTCACGGTATAGCTGAAGAACTAAAGCAGAATGGAAAAGACAGCAAACATCAACATATTTTAGCCCAAACAACTTTTCATATCCTGACGGTATTTACTCTGTACTAGCTAGAGCTATGGAAGCAGTTGGACCCTTCGGCGGCAGAGTTCTATCCCCTGTTATTATGCAGCTTTGGAGTGGAAAAGATAATAGTAAGGAATATAAATAACAAATGGAAATACGTGGTGTCAAAAGACAAGACTCTCAATTTCGTCTTAAGAATCTTAGATGTTTTTTTGTGAAAAAAGTTGATATTCTATTAAAAATTTATTTACAATTATTTAACAATAATCAGTTGATAGTCATAACAATCTATAAAAGAAATTGTGGTGGAATATATGCTTCAAATAACTTGAATCAAATGAACCCTCCTATTAACTTTCCTCAGTATTTTTCATTTGAATTCAAACTGAGGACATGCCAGGGCCTGAATCTACTCGAATATGAATTCGTTATTTCGATAGCAGAACTCCTCGAGGTAGTCTCTTCAATATAATATAATCAGTGTTATCTGCACCAACCAGAGCCATCTCAAAACCCTTTAGGGTCTCTAGTCATATTTTATCCATTCCTATATCTAGGGGATTACAAGAAATGACTGTTATACATAATGGTGACATCGCTCGTTACAGAAATCTAATAGATTTTTGGCAGTTACTATCCGGAATATATGAGCGTTGGGAACATATACATTAGTATTAGGTATAACCCAAAATGAATACATTTAGATGAAAATATAGAGCTTTACGGAAGGTTGAAATACAACATTTAATACAGGTTATCTGAAAAGTATTCTCTAATTTTTACTGTATATGTTGTTGGTTACAGTATTTTGAGAATCAATAGTGTGACTGAGCTAAGCAAGTTTGATGGGTGTAATGGTATTGGAATTTTTGAAGAAATACGCTATGCGATGCCCCGTCCAGTATCTGACTGATGTCGTGCTCACACGGTGTATCAACCATGGAACAGATTGCAATCATTAAAAAACGGCTAGATATTTAGAACACTCGACATAAACCGCCTAATTAGTAATATTTTGATAAAACGCAATTTTGTTTACGGGTGATTATATCTAAATTCGTAAGGAACTTGTTCCAGCTTTCCACTGGTCTAGACCTTAACTTTTTTGCCTAAAAACTCTTTCTAAAGGGGTCTATTTTTCTAGAATATCCATCCCACTTCCCACTATATTCTTTGAGATAGCTAAACTTTTTGCTGAAATGTGCAGAACATTCTGCTGTTTCAATTGCTTGCTCGCAGAATCTACAACTATCGTCCTCTAAAATGCCTATCTTCTGAAGCTGAAGAATTCGATGGGGCAGTTACCTGTTAGACTACCATTTGAAAATAGGGATATTCACATGTAAGCACCATTTATGTCTATGAAGACTGCTGAAGCAACGCATTTCGTGTCATAACCTTTGCTGTCTTCAATTGGGCGATATATTGCACTTGCATTTTTACTAATCGAATGGTTTTGTACGAAGTGGCCTTCCTGTGGGGGTTTTTGATTCTGTTCTATTAAACTACAGTTTCCTTCATAGTTTTCAAGAAAACACTGATCGGGAGGTAAGACTTAAGTCGATCTTCTAATAACCTTGGTCAAGGACGGTAAGGTCCATGAGATTGGAAGGAGATGATATAAAATGAAATGCGTTTATAGTGTCTTTCTCCTTCATGTATTGTGGTACCGGGATTGGTTGAGAGTTGCTCTGTATCACCCAGAGAATATTTCTTCTTGTTTCACTGCTACAACCAGATCTTCGACGTAACCTAGGACTGTAAATTCTGCGCTGCTAACTCGACTTCCACCACTAACTGTCACAGTAGAGGTGACTTTTCCTTACGAATAGCCCTTCACTGTAGTTATAGTAGAAGTGTTCTATTTTAATAGAAGCTACTATAGTAATGACCTTGTTGTCATATTTTCTGTTTTCAACTAGGCGATGTAGTGCACTTTTGGTGGTCTTGCCTTTTTAATTAGCGAATTTTGTGTGAAGTGTTTCCTACTGGTGTAGCCGAAGAGTTTTTAATTTAAATAAGACTTGTGTTAATATCTTGGTATGATTGTTGAAGTGACACAAAGGACGGCAAAGCCCGTGGAACTGTAAGGAAATCATATACTTTAAAATTCTTACAACTCACGGGAGAAAATATAGAACCCGACCATGCCGGGCCACGTGTAACAATAACATGTCGTCCAAAATTGATTGACTTTGGTTGAGAAGTTTCAATGAACCTACCGTATTACCTCGGTATTGTTTGTCTTACCATCAATTGTTTAAGGCTTTGTAATCTCGATGTAGAAGTGAAATTGGAAAATAAGGAAAAACGCAGTTCACACTATAGAATAATAAAACAAACTATAAAATATAACAATTGAAGTATCACTTGTTCATTTAAAAGCAACAATAAAAGTAACACATAGTTGTTACATTTGATAGAAAAATTATGAAAAATACGGGAATAATGTGTTGCTTCGGCAGATGAATTCGACATGATATCATCTCCTGAGTTCTCTTCGTACTACTCCACCTGCTCTTGGTTGTGATAAAAAAAGGCAAGCCATGAAAAATCAACGAACTCAGAATATGAATTAAAACTTCATAGAAAGTGAGTACTGGAAAATAATTTTTGAATGACCCTATATTATAGTGAAGCATCCTATTTTGATTAAATAGAAACCAATGCAATCAGTAAAAGTATAACCAAGTGGAGATTATTTCCAGGATTCTAATCCTCTTATTGTTTGGTTTATTTAGAGCTAGAAAAGGTGCAAATGCGAAATCGATAAACTGAACATAATATTAGAGAAAATCTCTCAGAAAAATCATTGCAAATTTTAGATTATCAGGAAAAAGTGAGAAGAGTGCTAATAAATGAAAAAGAGAAATAAATAAAAATATAATCACTTTGAAATATCACGAGTCGATTTAAGGATATATTGAGGAATGCAGTACAAGATTGATTGTTAAAAAGATAATGAAATAGAAAAGTAAAAATAACAATTCCAATTTACAAACAAAAGTGATAATCTTGAAAATAATACAATCAAAATTAGATCAAGATTGCCTACTTTTCGACTAGAGACGGAAAGAACTCTCTTAAGAATTCATATTTTTAAATAAGTTTCCTATGAAATGTTTTCACTCTCAATTTAGAAATGAGATATCTTGACTCCTAGGTCGAGAAGCAACTATAACTTTTGAGTTAGGTCTGGAGCGTGAAATTAACAACATATACGTAATGTACTGAGCCTTGAGACACTCCACATTCTTTCAACTTGCAAGAAAACATCGGTGTATCAATTAAGATTACTCCTATTGGTAAAGTTTAACTTAAACCCCGACAGAGGTGTTCTCTTGAGACCTTGGTATTACAAGTTATTAAGAAAAATCATAGGAAGTTGTTGCAGTAGAGTGATGGTTGTTTAGGCTGGAGTAAACATTATTCAGAGGGAAAGACTATAACATCATCTTGCATTGGTTACTTAAAAATCCAAATTTATCTTAGATAACGCAGGAAGAAGTGCAATTGAGCGATAGTTCGATGCTTGATCTTCATCAGATATAATTATTGCCGTCTTAATTCATTAAATATGCTTTCCAGCAGGCAGGCAGGCATTAATTGTACTGCGAAGCTCCGCTAAATCTACGGGCATAAATAAAAAACTGTGTAAATTCACATTAGTGTTAGGAAATATGGAGATATGGAAGCGGATTATGGGAAGGTGTTATAGAATTCGATCAATTTCTGACTACATTCACGTAATCACCTATTTATCAGGTGAAGTAGAGATTATGTTCGACGAAAAAGCCTTATTTCTTAGATTATTCACAACATATCATGTGCCTTTCGCAACATTACGAAAATTGACGAGTCTCCTGGGATAATAATTATCCTTGGCGGCTTTTAATATCTTATGATGAATTTTTTTGTATAGTTTCCACGTAATACTTGGAGAAAAAACTGACCAAGAATTTCCTGACGTGATATAAAGATAGCGTGTACTCTGCACATAGACGTAAATCTTGTTGACCGGGGTGTATTTCGCTTATTTTTGATAAGTTACTTGAGATTTGAGATATGGAAACATTAATTTGAATATCTCAAATCTGACATTGCTTTCATAAAGCTTGGGATTTTTAAATGATGACGTACTCAGAACAGAGTTCTTCACAGAAACTTGATATATTCATCTTTGTGAAAAAATAGAGATGAATCATTTTCGTACGATTATTTTCCCTGAAGCAACCATAGTTTCTTTTTTTTTATTTCAATCGTGGTCGCACTTCGCTACAGGATGAATTCCGTAAAGATTGTCCAAAATCAGCGGTTGTGTCAGAAAACATCGATGTTGTGCGTTCTTTTCTTTTTATTCCCGAAGATTGAAAATAAATTGCGACATCAACGTTTTTCTACACCTGAACAGGCGGTTGATGCAATTTTTGAAAAATAATAAAGTCATATCCAATTATAAATATTTGTTTTTATTTGTATACCTCAAAACTTGAGTAAAGAGCAGCCGTAGTAGGCTTGAGAGGAATATAATTGAACGCCAGACTAGTTAGTGTTTTTATGAAAATTCAAAGTAGACATCACACGTATTCATCGATCGAAGATATAAATTCTTTGTGAAATTTTATCTTTGGAAAATACTTTCGAAATAGATTAAAGAGTTAGTAATGTACTTGACCCAGTTGAACTCAAAAACCAAGTTTAATACGGAAGTTAATAGAGAACAGTCAATGTAAAATGCAAATTTAGCTAAACTTTTCTATTTTCCAAATGGACATACTGTGAGTATATTACATTCAATTCATGGAAATCTTCACTTAGATACGGTAAAAGCTTCCGGTTAAATCGCAGTCATGAAATAAGTTACGGATGAGTTAAACTTTCATGAAATTAATGGATCTTGTTCAACATCGAATTGAATGGCAATTATTATGAATAATAACAGTTTATATTGAATATTAGTAAAATATCTGAACGTATCCATTTATATAAAATATCATACATCGGAGGGAATCTTCGCTTTTAATATCCAAAAAAAAGGATAAAGAAGCGTAATTTCTATTAGAAAAGTCACAAGCAGAAATTATATAATTCACAAATGTCTAAATAAGACAATCTAACTAATTTATTTTTCATATTACCAAGCAAAGGCAGAACGGTGTTCTAAAAACCAAAAATAATTTGATTACATTATACGATTATATTTTGTAGCTGAGGGCGACAAGTTAAAACTTGCAAGTACTGGCTGATTTATTTCTCATTCTTCAACTGCGAATTATTTCTTCGATGTTTATGATTAAAGTTTAGTCCGAATTAGCTATGTGAGACGTATTAGCGTACCGTGATTTATACTTTTTGAAACAAGACATCTTTTTATGAAATTCAGACTTGTGAGTTTCAAAATAGCTCATACCAAGAAACTATCAGTGGAAACTAGTGCAGTAATCGCAACTCTGCAGAGTCTAGACAATCGTCACCGAATTAAGAATACCTCATCGTACCGTGGACTACAACGCGAAAAAATATGAATCCCCTAGTAGCTTTGATGATAGAAAACGTTCAGAGTGGCTTCAAAGAACTACGACTACTGAAGATAAACGTATTGTACCGTGATTGACAACTCACGGGCCCAGAGATAGCTGCTCAGTTAAATGAGTCTAGGAATCTGCCTTTGAATACTTTTACAGAGAAGAGGATATTGAGAGAAGCTGACCTTTTTAGAAGAATGCGGTGAAGAAACTTCTTTTAAGACGTTAAAATCAAATAAAGAAGCTGCAGTGGCCTAGAAAACATAGAAAGTGGATTTATGAAGTAGAGGAGATAGTTTTATACACTATGAAGAGTCGAAGTTTGATGGTTTTGTGTTTAAGAGAAGAATGTTCAAAGGAAGAATGAATTCTAGATCCATGTGTAATCTATCTCGATTGTGAAACGAGGTGGAAACTCGGTGATGGCTTGGTGATGTTTTGGAGAAATGTCAACTAGAGACTGTTAAAAATGGAGAAGATTTTGGAGACAGACAGCCATAAAGAATATTAAAAAAAATGTACTACGTCCAGGCAAGCACCCAAGCTCGAACTCAACCCGATTGAGCTGTGTGACAAATTGGACAGGGATTCAGTGTCCTACTTCCACTTCACATGTTTGGAATATCCTTAACAAATAGAACCAAATAGATGACAATTAATTGTGAAAATTGTTACAGATAATGCCAAAATCATGCACCGAAATAGTTGCAGCGAAAGGGGGTTACACCGATGAATAAAACATTTGAATATGTAATAATTTCAGACTATAGCTATTATATCAACCACATGCAGACACACCTAATAAGCACATTCGCACAGTATATAAGTAGAGAGGAGAGCGATAAAACCCATAGAGGAGAGTGAAATATTTTACCAACACCTACAAAATACTATAGACAAACTAAGCAGCACAGATAAAATCATTACGGGTTACGGATAAACAACACGTACTTTCCCCACAAAGAGCACCACAAATATACATTTACTAACACCAGAGGCAAAAGTCGATGATTGATTATATAATAAGCAACAGGATAATCACACCATCACAAGCAATAGATGTAAGAGCACTCACCTCAGCGAACATAAGCACAGATCAAAACATACTACTGTGTAAAATGATCATGGAAAAATCCCACAGGAAAAGCCAACAAATGAATTTGTGCAAACGAAAGGAGTCACCAAAGACGTATGGATAAAAACTTCATGAAACTTTATAACACCGAAGAAGCCACAAGCATAGGAAACTACGGGACATATCATCAAATATCACTGAACGGAGAAGAGGTAATGGTATAAATAAAGAAAATGAAAAACAGAAACAGGAACATACGTCATCCCAAACTAAGTTGTAAAATATGCCGGTCCCGAGCTAGGAAAACATTTAAAAATTTTAGAGACATCGGAAATACCTACGGAATGGCACAAAAGTATAACTATTCCTATATTTATGAAAAGGACAGAAGACGCACCCAGACAACTACAGGGGCATAACACTGTTGAACATGAGCATGAAACTCTTCACTAGCATTTTAAAGGAAAGACTTGAAACACAAATAACGAGCAGGGAAAAATAACAAGGTTTCAGATGAAACAGATACATGACCGACACCATACCTGGGTATGGACCTGTCGAGTTATCACGACCTAAGAAGCCAGATCAACAAAGCGAGTGCCATATCGAACTGTTCAAGCAGACAATATGGGGCGAACGAATACATGCGAAAGGATAGCAAGGCTAGGATCTATAATACTTGTACCAGGCCAATCATGACATACGTAATAGAAACCAGAGAGGAAACCAACAGAATAGAAAGCATGCTTCGGGTAGCCGAAATGGAAACGCTCAAAACTATAGTGGTAAAAACAAGAGTACATCGAGTCAGGAACACTGACATCAGGGAACAATGTGGGGTGCAAGACATCGTAATATGGGGGAGACAAAGGAAAAGATACTGGTACGCCCACGTGAGGAGAATGGAAGAGAGTAGAATGCCACGCATCGTACTTGAAGGGAAACCAATAGGGAAAAGAGAACACGTACGATCACCTAAGAGATGGATGGACTGCTGGCAGTCCACCTTCCAGGAACTGATACAGAGGACCCTGCAAAACTAACAGATCATGAGATCTTAAAAATGAATAAGAAGAAAAAGAAGAAGAAGAAGCTATTATATTCTTATCTACATATGTTCTTTGAAGTGTTAATGACAAAATCAATCGTATTGTTTCCATTTGTTCTGTATCAAACTATAAGGTGGGAAAAAACTACTGTGCGTTCTCAGTTGTGATAAATATTCATTTGAAAATTAATGTCCTGAAAGGAAAACCAAATCAAGAGATGAATTTGAAATATTTTCTGGCAGTTCTTTATTATAATTCAGTCTTAACCTTTTGATTGAATTTTGCACTCGATTATCAATGTATAAAAAGTAAATTAGAGGGGGTTTGATAGAAAACAAACTCCTCTGGTTTAAAGACATTTGAGAATGAGACTGAAATATGGCAGCACAACATCTGCATATAGATAAAAATATGAAACTGTTTTTACCAAAGTGGTCCAGGTGGACAACTAGAAGTCCACGGGAGACCCGACGTTGAACGTGACAAAAAATGGGGTACACTATCGTAAGTGGGGGTCCATAAAAATTTATTTGGTTTCGATAGTCAAGAGCTAAAATGTTGGCTTTATTTGTATCAATATAGGTAGATAACATTTTAAGAAGCTCAGCGAATGTCACTTGTATATTCCATATTCAGTATAGCGCATCGATATTTGCCGTTGCCATGCTGGCCATGCTGGCCATGTTGCCATCCCGCTTGCAACGCTTGTTCAGACGTGCAAATTAATACGACTTGTGGTATTTCACCATTTATTTTAAACAAAAAAAGGAAATTAAATGGGAATAAATCTCTTCCAAGCAATCTGGTATACGAGATAAGTATATTCGTTCAAAAACAATAAAAACAAAGTTGTAATTCAAGCTTTTCTTGGTAAATTGAAATTAATGAATGAAAATATCAGTCGGCACGAATGTTCTTAGTTTTCAAACTTGTCGTAGGTAGAATGCCTTCAGTAAAATATTCAGTCATACGTTCAACATTTGATTGCCCTACATGATAATTTTTAAATCAGATTTAAAGATTTTCCACCGGATATAGCAAAATGCTGAAAGTGGTTTGAGAAACAAATATGTTTTGGAACCAATGATCTTAAAGCTCCCACAATGGTGATGGTGAAACCAAACCAACAAGGTATATGAAGAAGAATAAAATTAGTTATGTTAGTAGAACGTTGTGGGTTAACTGATTTTGTGTAAAGTGTTTATACCGAACAAATAACTGAAACTATTCTTACTGACAAGTGATGTGAAAAGAAACAAGATTAGTAGTATGAAACATTTTTTGAAGTGTATTTGCCTTCTCAAAAGTCAAAATATATATATTCCCTTCCTGTTAAGCTAGCAATTCATAAGTTCATATTGATGTTAATGAAAAGAAATCAGCCCAAAGTCTTGCATTTTTCCGTTATGCAATATTTTTTGAATATAATAAATAAAAAACAATGGAAATTTCTTTCCTTTCATATCATATTAACTTAAATTGCATGATAAAGTTCTGTAAAGCGGTCCTTAAACCAATTTCTTAAGCTTAGATGAATTAGATCTAATGGTAGAAAATATAACGTGGTGGCATACTTTCGAAAACTCTTACAGTAACGGTTTGTCGCCAATTTCCTAGTTTTATGAGAACTGAAAGATGTCAGAAGAAACAGGAAGTTGGAGGGTGCTAACTGTGTCGGTTCCGAACAATTGATGGTTGACTGGCGGAAAAACAAAACCGTAACTTTTCAAAGATGAAAATATGGGGACAAAAGAAAGATTATCTCCGACAATGAAACTTTTCCATTTAATGTGGCGTATCTGATACTATGAAACTATTCTGAATTACAGCTTAGAAAGTTTCTATTATGTCCCATTCACGATCGTGTTATTTATCAGTTTCATATGTGTTTGTTGAATTATAGTATCAAAATACAGAAAGATCTGTAATTAAGATAGGTAGATACGCGAAGAGAATTTTTTGATTGACTTCATTTGGAAAAATAAATAGTACCAACAAAATTTTTTCAATCTTTCGATTTCATTGATCAAAATATTTTTTTTTGCTTTTTACTTATTTCATTATTTAAGTAATAGTAAAAACAGTAAAAGTAACATTGATATGGGGATAAGATTGCTCGTAGTTGAAATTTGTGCTATTTTGAGTGAAATATTGAGACAGTTACGTTGGCAGATAAGAAAAAGGAACAAACGACGTTATTGGGCGAGGGTGAAGAACAGTTTGATTACCTTCTGGAACGTGTATCAAAACATTTAAAATGAGACAAGCTCTGAGCCCTAAAATAAAACTGCAAATTTTAGTTATAACCTCTTTAGGTCCAAAATTCATTGATTCCCATCGATTCGCTAATTCTTTTCGCTGCGGTCAATCTTAGATCTCTATCTTTGTACTTAGAATCGTACAACAATCGCTTCCTACCATACAATTCTATAAACTTAACTGTTTCACTATCGTGCAACTTCTTCACTTTAGTACCTGATGGCTCAGTCATCTTGAAAACTTACTAAAAAATCACCCGTGACGATACGTCAGAGACTGGCTAGCAACTGTCGTATTCATGGCTGAAAATCAAACACGTTTGATATGGACTGTTAGCGTTCGTGCACTCTCCACGTTCCTGGCGGCTACTAAGGTAAACTCACTGCACATCGTTCAGACGAGTCGTCTTCTACAAATGCGTGAGCCACGCCTCGTGGGAACAGGGCTTAAGAGATGCAGCTGCAATTCAAGTGAATTTGTGGGTAGTGTAACCAACGCAACGCTAAAAGACTTCTCGCTCATATACATAAATTATAAAGGTTTACGTCTATATTCAACTTGTTGTAGTAATGATGATGAAATTTTATATTTCAATGTTGACACGAAGAAGACGAATTTTGAAATTTTTTCAGAAATAAAAATAAATAAAAATTGAAATGCAGTGTATTTTCTTGCTTGAAAAGAGTGGTTTGGATCTATTTATTGTAGATATTGAGTCAAGAAAAGCTAAATGCGTATTTAGATCCAATGAACAAGATTTCATACGATGAATGTATTGTATTGTTTTTATAATTCAACCCATTGAAGCACAAAGTGACCGTTAATGACCCCTAAAGTGAAAATGATTCCGTTACGCGGTGTGATTTGCAGATGGCACTAAGAGTACGTCCATCTTAAAGAACGTATTTATGAATTGCGAATTACCAACCTAAATATAAAAAGAAATAATGCCTTCAAAATTTCATGGGCGAGTAGCTTTCTTGTTATTAGTTTTGTCATATATTACTATTCATATCTTTTGTAACCTCAATTTCCCCGGCAGGAAACTCTTACTCAGGAAGTGGTATTCGGTCCCAGTTATTAGGTGTTCTTGTGAATATTTGTTCTCATTTTATTTTATTTAAGTAGAATGTACGTGAATTATAAGCCGTGTTAGTTCGCTGAGTCATCTATCTATTTGCCGCTCTGATTTTTTTAGAGAGAAGCCACTTTCAGTTGCTGTACTGGTAGAGGATTTGGATGATACTAAATTCTTCCTGAAGACATATACATAACCCACCTGAACAGGATGGCAAAATGAAGAACCGTGCGTGATTGAATTTATCAAGGAAGAAAAAACCAAGAGAGGACTATAGAAAGTTAGGGCATTGGGGAATGTGTTGTGCTTAAATTTTCTGATATTTTCGACAAATAGTATCCTGGTTTACGTTCTATTTTGATGAGTTTTTCACACCGACAAAGTTGATGTAAGAACTTAGGTGAATTTTGGACCAACAGGAACAATTAGGGAGAACAGAATTATGAAATGTAAATTTGTTGATTCAATAATACCGAAAAAAGGGATACGAGGAAGACAATTTTCATCTCAGATTTCACTAGCCCAAAATTCCTGAATCGAAAAGGGCTTCTGTGTACTAAGTCACATCGAAAGTATCCTACTGGATAATTTCTGGACAATCAAGATGAGCTTCATGAATTGTGCCTACATTACATAGAATTGAATGAGAATAACATTATGTACATAAGTATCCAAGGGGTCGTTAACGACCCACGAGAAATATAAAAAACTACCATTTGAAGATGTTTTCAAACATTTCTTCTTTAGGTCACACACTTACTCTAATCATTTTAAAACGTTCTCATAGTTCTGGGCATTAATAGATTCATAAGCAATATCAACATATATACAAGGGAAAAATATTCATTTTTGAGTGGGATAAAATATGTATTAACGATACTGGTTTTATTTGCTGGATATAATGTCTTTTAACCATTCTAGGTGAAAATAATTAAGGTTCTCACACTAAACGTTGGTTATCATGATGTTTTATCCATGAAAAATGTAATTTATATGATTATGAGCTAATTTTACAGATCATTTAATGCGGCAAAAGATGAATAGCCAACAGGTATATTCACCACTGCACTTTTCCATATATTTTGGCGATTACAGTATTTTCAGAAGAACTAATGTATGCTGAAGAACAACCATTAGAAGATATCGTCAATTATACCAGCATTTTCGAGAGCTTTTGTGTCTTTTGAAACGCACCTCTGAACTGACTTCCTCGCCTTTTCGACAATAATAAGTCTTATCATTCGCTGTTTCACTCCCATCATAAGTAAATTATGTTTCGTCATCCATAATGATTTCTAAACCTTAGCGGACCAAAATCATTGTCACTGAGACTTCGTAGTTTTAATTTTGGTTCTATTTGTTGCTTTTTAGAATATTTGGGTGCTAATTTTCTTTTCAACTAAATTGTGTTTCTTTAGAGCATTGCTTTTATATTCCTTATCGATTTTGAATTTTCTGCACAATTTTGGCAAACTTCCAGTGTTCCTTTGGCCACTTTAATCAAACTTTCTTTCTTCTTTCTAAAAATTTATAGATTTTTGGTCCACACACTCTTTGCAAACGATATTGAACTTTTCTGTTAACCAGCTTCATGTCTTACATTAATCAGTCTGTAGACTTTAGACTGTAGACTAGGATTTGAAGGTGCAGTCATCGACTATTCAAAAGAAAAATGTGAAGCAGAAATGATTACTGTTGTGAATAATCATAGTGTTAACCAAGATGTAGGGAAAACATCAATGCCATCCACCCATACGTCCAGCATCACGCCTAGACGTCAGTCATCAACCTTAGTAGTCAGAAAATTCTATTGGTATAGATAGCAACGAGAATGAAGGAAATTTATTTTCAACAACTCCTAATAAATCTCTGAAACTTGCCTTATTATCTGCTCCACGAAACGGAGGCTATTCAGATTCTTTGATCAGGAAACGGTCGTAAGTAACAAAAAATTTTGTCTAAACCTTCACATATTCAGATGTTTGTGAGAAAATGCTTAATAAATCGAGAATGAAGCAAACTCGTGAAGAAAAAAAACACTCAAAAAATAAGCAGAAAAAGTCTAGTGGATGAATTTATCTTCGACAGTGACGTAATTATGGTGTTAGTTGATAGTAAAAACGATTTACATGAAGAAAGTGACGTGGGTGAGCAGAATATTCAGAGCAAAAATATGGCTCCCAGAAAGAAGAAGAGAAAGTTTTGGGTAGCTCTTGGATCCTTGCCAAGTATGTGATAAAAAGAGACCGTGTGCATATTGGGAAAGTTTTAAACATAAATGATGACAAGGTTGATATGGAATTTCTTTGGCAACGTAAGGGTTATTCAGTATTCTAAAGAATTTCATACATTTTTTTTTCTCATTACGTATCCAAAGGATCCAGGTATATTGATTATTCAATTAACGATGTACAATTAAATAAAAACCTATGAATGTTTACTTGTTTTACCTTTTACGAAGAACTTAGGTAGTAAGCTACTTTATATTCAGTTATTCTCAAGGTAAAATCAAACTGCCTGGAATCGACAAATGAATTTCTATTTGGTATTGGTAGTAGCTATGAAAGAGGAGTGACTACTGCGTCTCAATAATTCAATTAACAAAATTGGAAAAATATTTGACACAAACATAAAAGGTTTATTGCTGTATAACAACAAGTATATAAAACAGATAACCATTTGAAGTTATGAACTAATTAAAAACTTAATGTGATTAAATGAATCAATATTAATTTAATAATAATAATACATGATACTATTGATACTACATTTAACCAAATTCAATTAAAAATAACATTTATCTCTATTCTAGGAGAAATAAATCAAATAGACTTGATTGATTATATCTTTTTTATAAATTCGTTCGGCGGAAATTGATTAGTATTGTACTTATTTATTTCTGTTGTTCGTAAGCAAGCACTTTGTAATCCATTTGAATGTAATTCATTACTGAAATGGTCTAGAGACTATTTAACTACTGCAGATATGTTCTCGCGGGCATCGCAGAACTTTATACAAATTTCAACATAACACATTTGTAGTTTACTTTGATCTACTTGTATGCTACACAGAACTAGTGAATATAATTGAATATGTTGAAAATACATCAATTTTACGACAAAATTCGGTATGTGGGTTGTTAACACGCTTATATTAGCTTGCTAAGCATGTACTGAAATTTTGGAACTTGATATTGATCCATTTTTTGACATTGAATTGATTCGCAATTTCACACAGTAAAAAACACGCTGCAATAGCAAACAAAGCCTGAAATTATAGAATAAATGCGAGGTGTCTCAAAAGAAAGTTCACCTTTGTGTTGCTTACAGGCGCGAGAGATTGTCGATGTAATTTGGCTCTTGGGTAATTAATCGTTAAGGAGCGTTCTCGGGACCGAACCGTGCATCGTTGCGTTGCGTGAGTGAGTTTTACTAAAAATATAATTCGGTGAATGCAACGCGTGAAGCGTGGAAAATTCTACAATTTTTTGAATGTTTGTTACTTGTTTCATGTGTCAGAAAGTAGGACGACAAGTTTGAAGAGACCAGATCAATACGATAAACCGAAATCTGGACGTACAAGGTCTTCTAAAATGCTAGATAGCATAGGAAATGTTATTCGTTCTGATTTGTCTATTCGAAAGCGTTAAACATGCAAAAAACATCATTCTTTGGTATTTAACACGAATATTTTGGGCTACATCTCATACGAAACTCAATTGGTGCAATAATTAAAGCCTCAGGATGCTGATCAGAAGCTGAACTTCGTAAACCAGATGATTGAGTGCTTTAACATTTAATCACATCTTGTTTTAAGATTACATATGACAAATTTTTATTGTTTTAACTCTTCATTTCTAAGGGTCCCACTTTATAACTTCATTCTATCTAACTGTACAGTAATGGACCTAATACGCAACTTTTACTTATTTCAATGTTTATTTTAAATACTCTAGATCTTTCATGTTGCAGTTTGACGTAATTTTGGTTATTGCTGTACAAATGTTTCTAATTACATTGAGATTTAATCCTTAATAAGTCTCAACTTATCATGTCTTTTTGCCTTTTTCTCTTTTTGACTGTACTTATTGTATTTTCTATCTCTTCTAGTATGACTTATTCTACCAGATTTACGCTTTTTTCTGTTATTTCTAATTTGTATTTTTCTCTTCCTCATATATTTTCTCACTTCTGTTATTTCTAACTTGTATTTTTCATAGGTTTTCCTGTACTTGTCATTCAAATATCTTTTTCATGCTCTCTTTTCGTTTTTAACTATTTTTTTTTATATTATTTGTCTATCAGTTAAAATTTCCTTTATCCCACAGTATTTTTCTGTGGCTTCTAGGTCTACTTTGTTGAAATATATGTTATCATCATTATAATTTTTGATTTCTATGTGTAATTCCTTTTGTAACCCACTATTTTTTTGTTCTCTCTTCTTTTTTTATTGTTTATCTCTTGAAATGTTCACATCTTTTTTTCCTGGTATATGAAATTTCTTTGTTAACTAGAAAATTATCAAATAATGACTTCTATTTTCCACTTCTCTATCATTTTATGTAAGAGGATATATTGAGAAATTATTAGCCTGCTACAGAACCAAACAAAATGCAATGTCTCTAGTCCTTTCAAAAGAAATGTTTCTTCTTACTCTGCAAACTAGACCTCCACAGCTTTTATTACCTCCTTCCTGAATGAAAATTTACGACCTTTTAAACTTTTTTTCAGTTGAGGAAAGAGATGATAGTTGGACGGAACCAAATCTGGTAAATAAGGGGGATGTTCCAGTAGATCAAACCCAATATCACGAATTTTTTGCATGGCAACATGAGATTTGTGTGCCATCTTTGGATAGCCATCCGCGTCTTTCCTCTTCAATTTTTTTCCCGTAGAGTGGTTAGTAATATCGAATATTAATCTTCAGTTATTTTTCTACCCTTATCCAAAAAATCAATCATGATTACTCCATGACAATCCCAAAAAACTTAAGCAAGAACTTTTCCAGCAGATTTTTGGACATGAAAATTCTTAGGTCTTCGAGAACCAGAGTGTCCTCATTCCATTGATTGTTGCTTTGTTCCTGGATCGTAGAAATGTATCCAAGTCTCATCCATAGTAACAATTCGGTTTAAGAAGTCTACGTCGTTTTCAAATCGAGCACAGATCGCACGATGCTCCTACCCTTGCATGCTTTTGGTCAACATTCAAACATTTGGGTATCCATTTTGCATCAATTTTTCTCATGTCCAAATTGACGAAAACTATATGATGAACGCGTTCGTATGAAATAATCAGTGCTTCAGATATTCGTTTCAGCCCAATTCGACGTTCTGATAGAATCATGTCATGAACTGCATCGATATTTTCGGGGACTGTCACAAAAACTGGCCTTCCCGATCGGTCATCATCTTCAATAGAAAATTTACCTCTTCTGAAGCTTGCAATTTTCCACGATCGCATACGAAAAACATTGATCACCAAGGGTATTAAGCATATCTTCGTAAATCTGCTTACCTCTTAACCCTTTCAAATACAGGCACTTGATGATGGCTCGATACTCATACTTTTAATTTATTGCGTAACTCTGGTTTACTTTTTTGACGTCAAACTTCATATTGACACTTCTAATAAGTTATTGTTCGTTGCTATGGTATGCAATATTTTGTGTATGCTAAGCTAACTAGATAACAATACATCCTCGTACATCCCTATACACTTATAGTAAGTTAGTTATTTTTATTGAACTAGAAAAGTACTTCGTAGATATAATTTATATGGCAGACCAACGTTTGTCGGGTCAGCTAGTATTGTATACGATTCGCATTTATATGCACAACAAACTGACATAAATAAACCCTCAGGTTTGTACCATAAAAGTATGTGAGTATTCTTATTTATATGTCAGTTGTTCATCTATCAAATACACGAATAAATTGGGCAAATGAGATTGGCATGGATTTTGTGCGAAATTTAATGACAGTGAACAGATTTGAAAAAATGAGCCGGTTCCTTCAACAATAACAGTTAACACCTGCTACGTGAAAATCCTAATAATGATAGACGTCATAAATTGTGGCTTATAATCGATTAACTAAATGAAAAATTCGGAAATATATCATCTCAAATTTCGACTATCTATCGATGAACAACAATGTTCAACTGAAGTTTAATGCAACATTAAGCAATATCTTCTTATGTCACCACATAAATGAGGATTAAAATTGTTCTATGTGGCGTTAGTAGATTTGCTTATCATTATATATAAGTATAGGTTAAGAACAAAGTCAGATTTGGGCGCTTGTCAAGAATAATTCCTAAAAATGAAAACTATAGACTTTACTTTAATTATTATTTGAGAACCTTGCTCTTACTCTCATATTTGGGTGAGAATGGCCTTAGTTTATATTCTGCAAGGCATGATAGAATTACGAATTGCAAATCACCAACGGAGAAGGATATAAAAAAAAGTTGGAAATATGGATGTTATTCTACTCCTTCGTATAAAATTGAGACAAGTTATCATTACATGCTGGGGAAAAATTATGAAAACAATTATATATTCCATCAACAAATAAAACAAAATATAGAAATTAGTTGTCTTTTCGTAATAAAAGAATACAATAAGCACATGGGAGATGTCGACCTCATTGACGCCATAATGTCAAGACATGAAATTCCTTTGAATAGTAAAAGGTTTATTTCACCATTTATGGATATGACCTTGACTGATGTGTGGCTTATATACAAACGTTTCACAAATACCAACCAACCAGCTGAGTCTACTAAATCTACTAAATAATTTCCATATATCTTGCCAATGTCGGGCAAAATAGTGATATAAATAGAAAAGGATGCCCAAGTCGATAAAAATAAGAGAAAAGTAAATCTAACTAAATGGAAGCGAAGAAGAGGAAAGTACCTGCTCAATATGCGCTTTCCAAGGATGTTAAGTTAGACCAAGTTGAGCATTCGCTGGAATGGACAGAGCCTGGAGCAAGTTTTCGGGGTGTAAGGGATTTACGCGAACTTTTTGCGAGAAATGTGCTTTAAATTTGTGTTTTAACAAAAAGAAATATCATAACATGTAATTTTTCTCCTGCAAATGCACAGTGCCATAATTTCAACAGTATATTTTTCATTCTTTAATGAAAAAAAATTATTGTAATTATTTTCTTAGTTTTTCATTGATAAACTCGTGTAAATATACTAGTAGTATTTTTTTGAGTGAAATTAGAAAATCTTGTATCTAAGTCAAATGTGTGAATTAAAAATATACCAGTGATTTTGAAGATATTATTTTATCACGATGCTATCGATTGGAGGCCCCTCACCTTCAATCAACATAACCCAAGATTCTTCAAGGCAAGTATTGATCAGTTTTTATATTCTTTATTTTGTGAATAAGAAATGTAGATATTAACGATTAAGAAAAATTGTTACACTGAGATGCACTCTCATTTGATAGTGTGCGTTGCAAGATGGTCAAAGCGTACTGCAGCCCTCTGTTTGTTACCAAACACTTCTTCTCGCTAGCTTTGGTTTCAATAGTCGTAGCATCTACCTTTTAATAAGACCGAAGCGGTGTGAGGTACGTAATAATATCCAACAGTGCAATGCAAATGCAATTAATGTGTATTTATAATTCTTCATCTGTTTCTTGTCAAAGAAGTATTTCTCTAGTGAAGAAATTCTATCTGAAACTACATCACGATACGAGCATAAAACTGAATTGACTTAACGAAACATGGAATTTGTATATTTCAAATTTTACTAAACGTCTTTAGTCAATCAATCCAGAAGTAAAACATCCTAGTCTAGTGGCTTCTTAAGGTATAAGTTTCGACCTCAAATAGAGAACGGTACTATTAAATTAATTCGCTAACTAAATTTCCATTTCTCTTCATTCTAACAACACCAATTATCGATAAAAAAACCATTATATATTCCCTTGAAAAATTGATTTTCTACCATTCACTCTCAAGAATTTTAGTGAAGTCATCAAATATATGCTCGACCTAACTTTCCATCAATAAACGGTCGATTTATTAGGATATCACTGCTCTTTCAAAATACAATAATAGAGAAAGCTTCAGCACAAAATATGAATATATATTTTGCTTTCAAAATTTCCTCGACTTTACTCTTTTGTGCCGTTCATCTCACTTTAGATACGGCTTCTCCGTTTTCGTTTGAACTGTAAAATCAATGATTAGTCAAGTGAAACTTCTCAAGTGAGTTCGATTTTTTATTAAGTTAAAGTTATAAGCTGGAAGTTGAGTTCCATTTAAATATACAATAAATGTTAAACTCAAACTTCTACTCATGAAAACTCCCAATTTATCAGTCAATCATCGTAATGTCGACTATATAGACAATTCAAATTTTCTCAGTAGATACAGGAAAATTGGATCATTCGTTATGTCGACCCAAGCTTGTTCATTCCCAATTCTGAACGCAAAATCTACGGACACTAGAAGATGTTACATTTTTCAACATAACACCGCCTAATATTATTGCTGACATCTTTCCAAACGGAAATAATTTGATTGTTGTTTTACATCCTGGAAAAACTTATATTTGTTGATATTCATTATAGAGAAGAAATACAAACATTTTGAAATTCTGCCTGGTGTTACCTACTGGGTAGATTGAGTGCCTAGTGGCTGCCCCTGCCGGTCCCAAGCCCGGATAAATGAGGATTTTTCATAGGTGGGGTGAGAAGAAATGCACAAGCCCCAGAAACAAGGGAGGAACGAGTAGAGAGGACAAATATGCTGCAAATAGGTGTTGGAATGTTAATTCTTGAAACGGAAAAGACCAAAAGATAATTTGGAAGCTAAATGGAAGAAAGCTTGACCTTCGCACACTCTCTGAAAATAAAAAAGGTGACAGGTACTGCTAAGTATGAAAACTGCATACCCTCGTAGTTCATAGTGAAAAAAAAAAGAACAAAGAGTCATTTCTTGAGATGGTTTGTTAAATCATGAAGAATCAACACCGTATAGCCAACATCGAATATATAGGTGATTACTACGCACAACGTTGAAATGGGAGAAGGATAATTTTTATATGCATCAGATATTAAGCCGAAACAATAAGGGAAGAGTTACAGGCATCACTGGGAAAAATACCAGCAGGGAACAAACTTGTTTTGGCGAGGGATTTAAAGGAAAGGAATGGCGATCAAATTCTAGATGGGGTGAAACAGCAATTCAACGAAGAAATAATCAATGAGAATGGCAAGGTACTTATAGATATATGAAGCCACATTGAACTCAGAATGAATAATACCTTTCTCAATCCTAAACTACAACACCAGATAACAAGATCAAACTCCAGAGACCGTCATGATCATATAATTACCAACAAAAACATACATAGATCACAAATCTTGAATGTGCGATCTGTCACATCACCAGAGATGGAAGAGGGCCAACAGTTGGTTCTTTGTGAAACAGGATTGGGTATCCATCTGAAACAGGCAGAGTAAAATTCAATTTAAAGTCATGAATGTGCGTCACCACCAGGAAATTATATAAAACAAGTCTACTACACAAGATCCAGAATAGCCATATAGCAACGCAAGATACGGTGGAACCAGCATAGAAAAATATTGAATCTAGTATTTTGACAGCAGCAGAGAAAGCATTTGACAAAATATGTGCCTACAACAAACAAAAAGCGGAACAAGGAAAACGCGCGAATATCGAAAATAGAGATTATTGGGAGGAGTCCTTAATTGGAAAACATCATGATCGTTATGGAGATCAAATTAGGATATGGAATCTGAGAAGATCGCGATAAAGACCAACTACAGAATACTTCACAGCTAAGACCTCACCAAGCAAATGTACAAACGACTTTAAGAACCTAGACTCAGATGAGCAGGATTATACCCCCAACAGCCCGGAACTAGAGACTGATACTTTCGAAATCAGGCAGGGGGGAGTTGAAGCGACAATCCTAAAACTGAAATATATGCTTATTCGACCTAACTCAGGCTTTCGACAGAGTAAAACTTGAAGACACTATACGCACTCCACAGGAAGAACGAGTTGAAGAAGAAGTGATACAAATAATCTAGGAACTTAAGTCACTAAACCGTACAAGAATACAGCAAGATAATACACTCACAGATGAAATTCAATCAGTTCAAGTTCAAAGCTTTTCAAGCTTGTCCTAGACCGCATAATAAACGCCATCAAAACTGCAGGAAGAGGATACACGATGGGAAGCAGTAAGTTTCGTATTGTATGCTATCCAGATGATAGTGTCTTCATAGTAGAAGACGAAGACAATCTACAACGAACGCTTTTCAGATTCAACCAAACGACAGAATAGATATGAAGATATCTATCGCCAGATAGTCTTTGCCAATAAGTGAAAACCTATTATGATGCAAATTAGCGATAGACGATAAAATGATAAAACAAGTTATGAACCTCAAATATGTAGAATTTATAACATCAAGCAATAGAAACATCTACGAGGAAGCTCGCATACAAGCCAATAAAGAAGTTATATAGCGCAACAAACTCATATTCACTTTAAGCTACTTGCGTTTTTACAACAGATGTACATCATATAGTAACATATGCAGTTGTTACGAGATAAAAAACCTTAGATAATGAATAAATTGGAGAGTACAGGGCAAGCTATTCCAGAAGATAATTGACTTCTAGCTATTATGTCGTGAAAATTTCGGTTACATCAGTGCATTTATGTAGGTGATGATTAATTACAAAATAAATAAAATAATTTTTATAGAAAGATTCGTAGTTATCTCAAAATATAAAGCATTTTCTAGTATTTATTCCATTCAATATCAAAAAGATTCAAGCAAAATCTTTATTTTTATATAAAAGGCACCTCGTTTCGTGTAATTCTGGTTTTGCACCGTATACCAACCCGGATATTCTTGATAGTTACTAATCAGGATTAAGTCCTTTATCCCTTTAGCGGGTAATGTAACCCGGCATCCTGAACAGGAAAGACCTGTCCTTCGGAGAACGATTTCTGTAAATGACTATGAATAGAGAAGAAAATGTCAGCAGTCTCATTTGTCCCTTTGCTGACCGGAACCGACCCATCTCTATTAACCCCCAAGACCTGTCACATCGTTTTCGTTGTCCCCAGTCGGCGTCCACTGGTTGTTATAAAAAATGATGAGAGAGGAGTTTTTCTATAATTTTCAACGTCCAATTGGATTTTTTCAAACGTTCCATGTGATACATTAACTTTGAAAACTGGGTAAATTAAATTCAAACAATCCAGTTCAGTTCAGTGCTATATAATTATGTTCATTGTTTATTTACACTCATATTTGATAACATGCAGATGGTTTGTATGCTACTTTTTACGATCAAGTGACTGGCACTGAATCATTTAAATAAGAGTTAGTTAGTTACATAGAGAGTCTGTGATTTAAAATTAACTCAGAACAAATACAAAATTTTTCCGTTGAAAAAACTCGTATAAGCGATAAATATTTCCAATCTCTTGGGGTGAAACCAATCTACGTTAATTTCTTGTTGTACCCCCATCAAGACAAGTTCATAGGGCTAAGAGTGTTATGGTACAATTATACTCGCTATTCAATTCCACAATTTATTTTTCTTCTGCAAACTTGTTATTTATGTTTATGTCGAGGATTTTGTGCAATAACCCGTGTTTATAATGTCAAAAGTAATCATTCAAAAGTTTCTATAATTAGCTGGTCAACTCCTGTAATTAATGAGCCTATTTTTTGAGAGATTAGCTCATAAACCATTTTAATCAGGCTGGTCATAATGGCATGAAGTCTTGTATCCGACGGAAGCAGCAACTGAAGAAGTGGAGAGTTATTAGGCATTTAAGCACACGAAAAATCCACGGGAAAACATGCAACCCCTTGTGCAACTATGATCAAAAGCCAGGTAAAACTGGTAGAGTAGCTACGAAACAATCTATGATAACCATTGGAAAACTCTTGAATCAAATTTCTAAACTAACCTAAAGCAAATAGAATCTGCAAAATTATCTTCTATACCCATATTATATTAATGTTTCAGCCCATAAATGACCAATTAGTAGGTCCTTAATTTTTTGATGGGCTTTAAGAGATCTATTTGGAACCCCTACATAATATTTTGCCAACGTGAATTATTTTATACAAGGGATGTATTATTACATTTGAAAAAGTTATATAGGGTGCATTATTCAATAACAGTCTCTAAATTAATTTTTCCAAAGCCATTCCTGGAATTTCTAGGTTCAACTAGCACAAGTCGAATGTTTGAAAATAGAGAATAGCAGCATGAGATAATTTACGAAATAAAATGGACTGTGTAAATATTAAAGCTAATATATGGGTAATTTCCCAAATCACTCTGTGAATTAATAAAGAGTGGTAGTAGTCACATGATATGGTAGAAGTATTTGGAGTTTCTGATAACTCACCCTGTATTAATAAGTGCTGACACCTCCAGGTTAGGCTCTGACACTCAAACAATCCTTGTCTCTGTAAGAAAGCAGGAGGAGTACACGATTTCATCTAAAGTTTATTTACTTCTTTAGAGTCATGTATGGATGGAAAGGTGAATTTTTTGTTTCTCTCTTGTGTTATGGCCTATGAATCTATGACATAACAGTCCAATTATTCAATTCGAACTATTAATTTCTTATACAGAATGAGTTTTATCTATGGAACGCTTCAATTATCTTGGAAACGGCATGTACGATTTTCATGAATTTTTGTGTACAAGAATCTTATGGTAAATCCTTAAGAAATACTTATTATTTTTCATTCAACGTTCTCTTTACCTTAATGCCATAATTAGTTATAGCTACATTTGCTGCTATGACTGCTACAGTAACAAATTTGACGTTTCAATGAATTATTAATGTTGACGTTTATTAAAAGTCACAATTGATCGTTTATCTGAAAAAAACGAATTGATTTTAATGATATTAGTCAACAAGAAACGTGTAATATCTTTAATAATTCATATCCTAACCGAAATACCATAACAAGATCAACTGTATATTAAGAAAAAAAGTTTAAAGAAACTGGTTCAGTAAAAGATTTATCCTAATCAAAGCGCAGAATAACTGCATCAACTGAAAACAAATCTTCAGATGTTCGTGTGCTGTTAGAAGACGATCCACACTTGAGTACTAGACAAATATCCAGGAAATGATATTTCGCAAATATCCGTAATTATCCGTGACAATTAATTCCATCCATACAAAGTAACGTTGTCAGATGACGATTTTGACAGTCATGAAGAGTCCTAATGATGGAAAAATGATACATTAAAAACGATCCAAATTTTATGTTTTGCGATGAGGCCACTTTTTATATTAACGGAAACGTAAATCGGCATAATTGTAGATACTGGTCACGTAACAATCCTGTTGGATACGTTAATTCCACACCAAATATCCCGGAAAAATTAATGTATGGGCTGGAATAATAGGCGACAAAATAATTGGTCACCTAAATGTTCCAGCGTATTTAGATTTATTGGAAAATAGTATTATATCTGAGTTGGCCCGGATATTTCTAAATTCAAGTAGTATTATCAATTACATTTGAAGAAAACTTTATTATTAGAAGTTTTCAAGAAATCAAAATATCTCAAATGACAATATTTGTCTACAAAAAGATGGTACCCCACCTCACCATGCGTTTGTGGTGAGGTAATACCTAAATAATGAGTTTCCCAGAATATGGATTGGAAGTCGTGGTTTTATTGAATGGCCCCTACGATCACCCGACATGAATCCGTTAGACTGTGGGGTTACTTACATCGTTTATAAAACAAAACCCGCCAGTATTCAGGAATGAAAGCATAGGATTACCAAAGAAAGAGATAAGATTAATTGAGTTGTCAAGGATGTTGCAAAATGTCTTGCAAAGTTTTAAAAATCGCATGACTTGAAGTAAATAGACATTATTTTGCACATCTACTGTAATCCCCATTACTGTATGTTTTCTAAAATTCGTAATTGCTGCACCAGTTTCGTTAAACTTTTACTAACTTACTAACACTAGACCTTGTAATGAGATTTATATTAGCACATAAATTATCAAAGAATATTCAAATTAAATGAATATGATGATGAGTTTCGAGCTGTGTCAAAAAACATAGATGCTGTGCCTAAACTGATATTGCACAATCATCATGTGACATATCGTCATCCTTGGTCATTAAGCTCGCAAAAATTTAATATTGCATTATCATTTAGGTGTCAAAAATGTTGTTTGATGGATACAGTGTAATTTGACCATCGCTAACAAAAGCTAGTGTCGTTCGGTGCCAAGAAAAGCTTGAAAAATTCATATATCTGAAGAAGCAATTGATGCGGTCAAATCACATGTACCACAATCGGTGGTTATGGACAAAATGTCTTGATAATTGGTTTAAACTCATGTAGAAGTTTATTGATCTCTCTATGAGAATATTCCAATAGCAATAAGGCCATATACAATTATAAATATTTGTATTTCATTTGTCTATCTCAAATCTTAAGTAGCAACACTTCTAGAAGTAGGTATATATAATATAATTTTGTTAAAATTTACAAATTCATGATTTTCAATTTATTGACATATTTTAGTTTTTTCTGTTTTTAACTCGCACTCCTTTTTTTTAATTGATTTGACAATAACTCTCTAAATATTTGTTTTCATTTGTTCATATCAAAACTTAAGTGGCATATTTTCGTACATATTTTGATTCATAAAATTTATATACCTAATTATATTGGAGGTAAAACAAAATTGCGGTTATTCTCTCAATCAATCCCTCACTGGCCGGCCATAAAAATTATAAATTGAAATCGAAATCGCTGAAGAAAATGGTTTATAATACCATTTGGATGCAGGATATCTCGAAAGGTTATGCATTGTGTATGAGTTTTTTCACAGAAACATCCTCTAACAATGAATAGGAAATATTCAGAAAAAAAGGGTAAAAAATAAAATGATCATTTTTCAATCCTCTGATATCTTGGGATACATTGAATATACATTGTATATATAGTGCCTCAATGTAGTAACGCATAAATTTATCAATAGGAGAATATCCCGACAAGGATAGTAATTTTCATTGAGAAAAATTTAGTATTATTTTTGTACATGAATAATTCAATTAAAAAATCGTATATTAAGCTAGGATTTTTTTTGTGAAAATATTTTAAACTACTAATTCAACGAATTTAGTAGGATCATTAAAGGGTTGTGACCTTAGTGACACCCTTCATGTGATGCAAAATTAACATTTCTCCTAAATCGTTAGAGAAATTATCAAAGTTTAGGAAGCTCTTTGGGACTTTCACGACTTTGAACTATTAACAACCATTAGAGTAATTGAAATAGAGAATTCCGTACTTGATGTTCCTATTTGAGTTATTTAAATAACTGATTTGACATAGATTCTTCAAACCAGAAAGTTACTACTAAACCTGAATAACTACTATCAATCAAATATATTTTGTAAAAACAATATTCATTTCACAGGAAACACCAAAATTTGTGAAAATTATGTTCAGGTATGGAAATGAAGAATGACTGTATATCTATTTTATTCGTGACCTAAATGCCAGCTTGTACAGCAAACTGTTGGTTTGCTTGATGTTCGTATTGTTCACGCCTTTATACCAGGTTCATGTCGATAAAAATTGATACTAAAAATTTATAGGGAATTTTCTAAATAGACCAATTCTTTATAGTTCTTCGGCTTCGAGCTACGTCGATAGGAATTTCCTATCAACAAAAAACTATTCTGTGTGAAATAAAAAATGTGAAACACCTGTCTTTACTGTTCTTCACCAGATGTCAAATTATTTCAGTAATTATTAAACTTAGATATTAAACATCACAATCATTGAAAAAAGTTGAAACTTGAGTAGATATGAATACGTTTAAAAATACAATTAATGCAATATTAAATAGAAAACATATATTTTAAATACATATAAAATTATAAACCTATAATTACTGATAAAGACTTACGCAATTCATACCAATATTTATTATTGCGTTTCATAATTTTCATGTATTAAAGTTGAACAAAACTATTACGGATCACCATGCTATGCAAATTAAAGGAAGGTTACGGAGAATGGGGACTACAGATGAATATAGGAATGACACAGGACTTGTGTATAGGAGAGAAAACAATCGTCACACAAGTAATTCATTGTGATCAAAACTCCATGAGCATATGAGCTGAGGTAGTTCAATACCCAACGGTTTTTAGCCCTTCCGAAAACCTTTGCCTTTAAATAGGAATATCCAATTGCTCCACTTCCAGACTCGAAGCTATTCAGGAGCGATTAATTGTAATTTCAAAACGTTTTTTGATTTTTTTAAGACCAAAAACCAAATTGATTGAACCACGTCACCAGGCGTAAAATTGGTTATTTATACACAGTAAATATCAATTCGCTAATTTACATCAATTATGTAATCCCTACAAAATATTTTACATAAAATCTCTACGAAGAATAGATTTCTTATAGGGCCAAGTGAAACGCTGGACAACCCAAGAAAGCAAATATGATGTCAGGAGCTGCGTGTCACAAATGTTTCAATCATATTAATTTCTTCTTTTCTTCATTATTCCTTTCGCCCTCTCTAGAGCATCGGAAATCTATTTATTATTCATTTACCCATTTCCTCCATATTTTCCTGTCATTTCTATATTCGTTTTGCTCATTATATGTTATGATGTAAAATAAGTTTTCACCCGGTATATACCCTTTAGGGAATAATACCCATTCAGGAATATTGGAGGCTTACATTCTTCATCTTCCATATTTAATTGACATATTTTGAAATATACAACATATGTAGTAAAAAATGATAAGACGTTGTTCAAACAATATTTTTTCAAGCGTTTATAGCTATCCTTACGTCAGTTTGGGTTTTATTTCAAAATAAATCGTCCACGAAATAGCTACCAGGACACAAAACGGGTCGATTCTCATGGGGTAATTTCCATTGGGAAAGAAATGAAACGTTTAGAAAAGACCCGCTCTAGAAGTAATTTATTCGTAAATATTCATAATAAAGAAATATGACACAAACTTGCATATAAATACGATTTATTATGCCCTAAGTATGAAAAATACGATATATGTGGTCTTTTATTAAGTTACACCGATAAAATCATCTAGAGTAGAAACGGTGGAGGTCTTCCATCACGTAAGTAATACGTCAGCAACAATATTCGTATAAATCAAATCCAAATTTTTGTCAGTTTAGTAGAAATAATCATGATGACTAATATTCCAAAGGTTGACCTCTCACAAATTGGTAATTAAAAGAGAAATCAAACCCTTCTAATCGTTTGTATTTTATTTATGTAGTTAACATCATCATCTTCTCCGTCATAGTACGTTAGGACTTAGTCCTGTTTTTGCATCATTTGTTGCCTATCTGCAACTGGGATGATGCAGACTAGCTTTCATACCATCTTGTAAGTGGTCGTCCTGGTAGTCGTCCTGGTGGTCGTGATGTATTCGGTTTTTCTTCGTTGGCAATATTTGCTAACTTCTCCTCTGACATTCTGTTCGTGGTCTCTCCATTCCCTTTGCCGATTTCTCGCCCATTTCACTAGATCCTGGATGTCACATGTCTTCCTTATTTCATCATTTCTCTTGTGGTCAAATAATGTGTGTTCCGCTATTGATCTCAGCGTTCCTATTTCTAGATGTCACATGTCTTCCTTATTTCATCATTTCTCTTGTGGTCAAATAATGTGTGTTCCGCTATTGATCTCAGCGTTCCTATTTCTGTAGTTCATAAAAGTCGCTTAATTATGATGTTCTTTGCTCTGGTCTCTATCGCGTATGTCATTACTGGTCTCACATAGGTTTTGTATATTCTGACTTTGCTCCTGGTAGTCATATATTTATTCCGCCAAATTACATCTTTTAGGTACCCTGATATTAATGACGCCTTTGTTGTTTGAGCTCTCACTTCATTCTTTAGATATCTATCACTTGTTGTGTTCGCTATATTTTAGAAGATTCGGTTTCTCCAGGGATATTTGCATGATCAAACCTTCCGTTATTTGTTTAAAGCTATACATTAGCCTTTGTAAGTTATCTTTATCTTCTGAGATGCTCACTGCGTCATCAGCGTAACATACTATTTTTATTTCCTTGTTTCCCACCCAGTATCTTCCTCCAGCTTGCTTTACCATGTTTATAATCTCATCTAATATTATGCTGAACAAGATCGGGCTGAGGCTGTCTCCTTGTATGATACCGGCCGTCACATGTATTCTACTGCTCAGTTTATTTTCCATTCCGATATATGTGTAATTATCGTTGTTCAGGTATTCGATTACTTTTATTATGTTGGGATGAATCTTCCTTCTCCTCAGTAGAGTTGTTACATCCCTCAATCGTACCCTACCAAATGCTTGGGTGAGTTCGATGAAGCACATACAGGCTCTGTCATATTGAATTCTATAACCTTTTCGGTTTACAAAAATAGCATGTAAAGCAGATCTGTACTTTCTGAATCCCTTCTGTTCCTCACAGATACCAGATGGCATCACTTCTTCCTCTAAAAATTTAGTGAAAAGTTTTTGTTCTTTCCACCTTCTTTGAAAATTAGAATCAAAATACTTTCTTTCCATTCTGATGGTATACTCTTGATGTCAGGTATTTTATTGAAAATAGTCTGTGGCTCTTCGTATAACGTATACTTGATCATCTCATTTGATATTTCGTCAATATCTTGAGTCACCATATGTTGTATTTTCTCCAAATATATGGTACATCTCTTAATTTGTTCCTCATCTTGATATAAGTTCTGTGTTGATGAACATGTTGTTGTTGAGTCGTAGAGCTCTCTAAAATACCTCTCCCATTTTTTCATAGCGTTTTTTGTGTTCTGTATGTACTCATTTATTGGCTTTTTTCTATTCCTGAGTGGGTCCCATATTTTTTTGTACCCTGTAAAGATCATTCTTCATATCAGTAGAAATTCCCAATTTTCCCAATGATTTCCTTTGATTTTCCGAATATTTTCGTTGACAGTATGAACTATGAAATTTCATGTTGCTTAGGAAATTTTTTATATAATTTTTCGAAATTTTCGAAGAAAACCACTTAACCATAAATCACTACACATTCATAGATAGTACTCGACTTAGAAATTAGCATATTCATTAGCTTTAACTTATCACATTAAAATTAAAGATAAGCAGAACTATTTGTATTCTGTAACTTCCATTACCTAGAACCTCTATGATTAAACTCACATCAAATTGCCAGTTTTCTAATAATTTCAGATACCACGCTAGAAGCGACTGATGGAAAATCACACTAATGTGTAATATCAATTTTCCTTAATTTCTCCTAAAGTGTAAGCTGACTTTAATTTAAGGTTAAGAACGTAGGACTGTTTTTCATTATTGTTTCACATATTTATTCACTCACTTAGTTCATAATGTTATATAAGTTATTCGATACCTCCATTTTGGATTCCTTGGGTACGCCCTCTGTTTTTAGTTTTGATCGAGTCTAACTGAGTAGTGTTGGAAAGGCTGTATTATTTCCCTTTCTTCTTACAACAGCACATACTTGTTTTCGGCGAAGTTGCCCCTTTCTGAGATATGTTTTTAAATAGATGTTAACTTCGGTATAATGATTCCTGACAAAATGAAAGAGATTGAAAAGTCCGTCGTTGTCATTTTTCTACCTCAAACTCTCAGAACAAACTATTCTTACCCAACAAGATTACGTGCTTTGAGTTTGAGAATATTAAGAATTATGTGTTATGATCAATATTTCAGTTTTAATTTTTGTAAAAAAATTGAAATCTCCCCCCCCCCCCTTATATTGATATGTTACTGATGTTTGTTTGAAAATAAGAGGCTTAAGTGGTATAGACTAAAGTATCAATGCAAACGGCGGCGTAGCTACCACCATCTATCAAAAATGCTTACAGAGCACTGTTAACACTGACACACTGCTGGTTTTGAGCCATCTGGGGAGCTAGTTCCATAAACCTTGTAATTATAGGGGTTAGGGATTAGGCGGCCATCAGTCGAAATTCCAATAATCGACTAATGACAAACAATTTTTTTCCTGGAATAGTAGACTACCTGACGAACAATAGCCAATCCCACCCACATCCCTAGACTGCGCGAGCGCGCTGCATTACTAGTCGAAACTTGATTGTCGCACTTACTGCACGTAAAAGTTCTTGTCGCCCTTTTCGTATATAATTTTCTTCGGTGAATATTTTATGTGTCGTGTCATATTTGCTTGTTTAAGTGATGGATACCAATAATACAGGTAAGCCTTTATTAAATTAATATGATGTTTAGAAATGTTTTTTCTTTATTTTTCTATTTCAATCGAAAAAAAAACTTCACTTCCGCACCTTTCCGAGTTTCATTTTTGATTTCATTATATAGTATAAAGTCTTATAACGAAAACTGCTTAAAATCAGCTGCTAGTTTTAAAAATAAATGAATTTGAAATTTTTTTCGACAAAAATAGCAAAAAATCGGATTTTATGTTTTTGTGTTAATATTATTTTTTTATTGTTATAGGTTCACCTGGCCGCTCGGGGGTGAAAATGTTGACTCGTTAATACCTCTTCAATGAAATGAACGAGCAACATTCATTATCGGCGCGGGCGTATATTATTGGCGCGAGGAGTGATAAATGTGTGGACATCGTCTCCACACCGGACACATCGATTTCAATAGAACCAAAACCGAAATATATTTTGATAAAGACTTAAGGAAAAGTCGGAAATTTTATTTTTCTTCCAAAAATTAATGAGAAAACTGATTTTAAAACAGAAGAGACCTTAAATTGTAAATTCATGATGTTTGTTGATATTTGTTTTGGAGCAAAACATGTCTCTTATATTTCTATTTTGTATGAAAGAGAGAACAACGCAATTAAATCCTTTCAAAATATCTTGCACCCACGTTTATGTCTGTAAAGAAAACGCTCCAGGTCAAAATAAAGTAGATTGAGTTGAGTTGCAATCGGATTATTATGGTGTTTCATTTCAACAAGTAATAAAATACTCTTTGTAGGATGGCTGTTGGAAAGTTATTGTTTTTTTAACTGAAATAAGGTTCGCAAAGACAATTCGTATTGTATAGTAATGAGCTTTACGAAGTTAAGTCGAGGAGAAAATGCTGACTAAATTGGAATATTTCTTACGAATAGGAGAAACAATACCTTAAACGAGTAGTTGAGAGGTGAAGTTCTGTTGGAAAGTATGACATTTTTTTCCATAAACTAGAAGCATCTGTTTTTTATTACAATTTTTCTTGCTTTTGTTGAAAGGTTAACACTGACGCAACATTTATTATCATAAAATAAAGATGATAATCTCAACACCTAAAGCAGTTTCACAATAGAGACTTTTACTGATACTATTGTAATTTGCTCTGATTCAAAAACATATATATGAGGAAGGTTTGAGAATGATGACTTTTTAGAAGTAAACAGGACTTTCGTTTAGGCAATTATAAGTTTTTCTCATATTCTGATGTCATCCGTTGAAATTTTACGTAAATTTAATAAATTATCCCACCAATCCTAATCGGAACCATTTAAGATCTGTTAACCATAAATTAAGAAATACAATATGACTCTTATCTTATGCTCATTAACGTATCATTTCAGATTACCTAATTTTTGTCTAATATAACTGTGACTGTGAAGATTGTATTGTAAGATTTATTGTAGACTGACCGTTCTCAATGTCTTCACAAGCGGTTCCACATGTTCCTTAGACGCTTGAAGTTCCATTAACTTATCAAATTACTTATTTTCTTAATGTGATGTCACGATCATATGTATAATTAATTATAACCTTTGTATACAATAGAAGCAGTATTTAAGAGAGAATAAATTGGCATACAGGGCCAGATATAATGGTAACATCCAACGAGAGCGGTAGACAAATTATTTGAAACCACTTTATTTGTTTGTATTTTATAGTAATAAATAGTTTTTTCAAATTCGTGAATTAAGTTATTCAACTCATAGATTAGTTTGTATATTCTTGTGAAAACTGTTTTTATTTCAAGGGTTTATACACACATATCAACCACTTGAACTGAAGAAGTTGTAGGTTTATTGAATATTGAAGTCAAATTTTTGGAACAATAAATTTCAATATTATTTCAAAATAATACGCGAAAATATAACAAGCATTAAGAAAAGTAGGGTTAAAATTTTGGTTAATCTCTCTCAAATAGATAAGTTGATACACGGTGTAATGTTTTAACTGAAACATTCAAAATATAGATAAATCTCAATTTCATCTTGGACATTACGATTTACTGTTAGTGTAAGTGATATTGATAGAAACGACGGTATTGCGCTTAAAATAAAAATAACCTTGCGCTATGCTTCAAGAATTGTTAAATTGGATCGAGCTAAAGCTCTAGAAGTGTATATTACAACTTCTGATAATGGGAAAATTATTATTACTGCTATATACAAACCTTCTACTCAAATTTCAGACAACTCAATAGAGTCATTCTCCGATTACTTAGAAAACATCAAACAAATGAGATGTGAATTTAATTTCATTGTGGGTGACCTAAATATCGACCTTCTTATTGAAGATGAGTTAAGCGTTGATCTTCAAAATGTATTTTATTTTCAAAATCTTAAATAAAAAAAGTAATCGGCTTTTGGAACAAACATTGATCACAAAAACGATTAATTCCAGAATCATTATTAGAAAAGTTATTTCCCTCAATTATAAAGAGTACAGTTCATTACTCAAAGAGTATTGCGGTGCCACTGAAATGTGAAATTTCTGAACCCATATAAGCTGAGGAAATGATAAATGAGATTTTATTGAAATGTTATTTCCAGAAGTATTTAGATCTAGTAACAAAATATTGGTTTGGTTGATTATGTAAATGATGAAAATAGATTATAAAAAATTTACCAGCAACATCCTATTGAAATTATCGACAGAAATGTTTCAGGGGTATTGCATACGACTTTATGTTTTACTAAGACAAGTGAAAATTGATTATTTTCATTAGAAAACATCAAACGGACAGGTATATGCAAAAACCTTATGGAAAACAAGTGTAAAAATCTCATAAAAATAGTTCAATATTCCAATGTTATTTTTTTGGATTTGTTGGGCAACAATTTAGCAAAGGAAATTGAGAAAATAAAATAAAACTGTTAATAAACAGGAACGTTCACAATAATTTTGATATAAAGCCCACAAATATAATGAAGAATCTTGAAACTAACAAGACTTTTCGTATATATGAACTAAAAGCTGAAAATATTTTCTAAGATATAGTGGGTTTTTCAAAACACATTAATAATAATTAATTCAAAGAAGTAGAAGTAGTCTCCAAAAAATTTCAAATTCCCACAATAAACTCTATAACAAAGTACAAGCCAATCATTTCCAAGAAACTATTTTATAAAAAAAAATGAGTACTCAAAACTTTAAAAATTGCCCGAAAAAAGTGAACCCTTATATTGTGTCTTGTGGCAATGAGGGCCTTCTCGGAGGAAGATGATTGGCCCTATCAACTGCATCCTTTATATAAACATTGCTTTGTAACAAAATTCATCCATTGGGAGTATCATCCTTTTCGGTGGCATATTGAGTTCTCATAAAAAGATTGTCCCATCCAAATATACCACATATTGGTGTGTATTCTAAGTTTAAAGTTATGTACTATTAATCAATTTTGTCCGTTCTTCTTTATTAAGTGCTGATATTTCTGGTTTAAACCACGTAGAGCCTCTTTTCTGAAGTAAAGTACCAAAAACTTTGTCCCTGGTCACTATAGGTATTCCACTTCTCATTTAACCTAATATTGCTTCCCATATTTTCTTCATTGATCTTGAATCCTCCATTCTTTGTGTATGACGTCTTTGCTCAATGAATTCCATAAGTGACTTAATTTCCAGATTTTGACATTCAATATTGTCTATAAATTGCTTTATGAATATTCAGTTTCGTATTTCATGAGACTTCTCTTCCATTTAACATTCTCTTGGAAATCTCTTTTTCTTCATTGTCCGTATTTTCTATATCTATTCCAATGTGCTCACGGTTTTAATAGTATGTCCTTCTTTTTTCTATTATTTCTATATTTATTTTCATACCAAACTACTTCTATATAATTTCTTATTTCTTAAATCTTTTGATATATTAATGCATCTAAATGTTTTTGATTTTAGTTCTTTTCTGTTTCAAAATTAGTTTCTTCTGATAGTTTTTAAAAGAAAGATAAATTTTAACGTTTCGACTTTTCTTTAAGTCTTTATCAAAATATCTTGAATTATGAATCTGCCAAATTTTTCACAAGCGGAAAAACTACAAAAACGTTTATTTTTAGAAACAACTTATATTGCCCAAAATGATTAATGCATTAATAAGAAAACTGATTCAAATAACCTTAGTGTAATTTATGCATATCTTTTAGATTTCGAAAAAACAAATTCTATGAAAATTCTCCGCCATTAACAACCAACTAACCTCACTTAACATACAAATTTCAACATCACTTATAACGACCTAAACTATAAAATATAAAAATCAATATCAAACATCATTCACTAAAACTTATCCTTACCTAACCTTCAAAAATTCAACGTCATTTAAAATAAAACCAATCAAAAATTAATAAAAATTCTTATAGTAACCAAAATAAATATTTCAATTAATCTACATTTCTATCAAAATCAATTTCAATATTTAATTTTGAATTTTTACATAATAATATCAAAATCACCCGGAAATCTTAATTATTTCATTATATTACTCATAATATAGCTAGCAAAGACTTCTTTGGAACAATTTATATATATATATATATGTATATATATATATATATATATATATATATATATATATATATATATATATATATATATATATATAAATATTTGCCCTGGGTACTTTGTCAAAATGTTTCTCCATATCAATATCAGCGGATAGATTTATCTATAAGTTATTTCATGGTAAATATGCTGATCCACATTGTACAACATTGAGTGTTTTTCTTCTCTTCGTCTCAATTTGTTTAGAGGATATGACGTTATTCCTCTGTAGCTGACCTATCATAATAATAATAATTATTTGGTAGTAGCAATGCTACTTCCCAGTTTTTCAATATCTTTGCCGTATTCTATGCTACATTTATTAATTGTTCACCTATTTCCGATGTTATTTTGCCGCATCCCGCAGCTTCTCCATTTGTTAGCCATTTATTCGCTCCTAACACATTTTCGTTCGTTATCCTCCCTAGATTTCATCGTGATCCTTTTTTTACTTATTGTTATAATTTCTTTACTTAGTTTATCCGGATCTTCTCTTTCCATCAGTAGTTGCTTGAAATACGATTTCCATCTTCCTATTAGTTCTCCCTCTTCTGCTAAAATTCTACCATTATCATCCTTTATGTATGAATCTTCTTTTTTCTTTCTCTTTCCCAAAGATTTGATTCTTTTGTAGAACAATTTCTGGTTTCCTTTGCTGTCTCTTTCTAATTTCTTACCCAAATCTATCCAACTCATTTCCTCTGCTTCCGCTACCACATATTTTACCTTTTTCTCTTATCCAATAGTTTTCTATTGTCCTACTTACCAGAGATCGCTTCCATGTATCTTTTTGCTTTCTCACTTCTTCCTTCAATTAGGGTCACCCTCCAAAGTGTTAGTTTATTGTTGTCAGTCGTTTTACATCTTCCACATATATATTTTTCTCCTTCGCTTTTCGCTACTTAAAAAAAATGGAAAATATGGAACATTTTTCAGTTTTCTTTGAGGAAAGTTGTTTATTGTGTTAGTGTAATTAATAATAAATATCAACCCATCGAAAACCATGTCTAAAATGTCAAAGATCTGAAAATAACTTTCAAGAGATTACATTATCGGATGGAATGTAAGAAAGTTCATTAAGATAGTAGGTCGATACGTGAATTTACTTCGTAAACTTTGTTGAATCATTTAACCATACATCACAACATATTATGGATAGTTACAAACGACTGAAATTAATTATGTAGCTAACTTAGTTTCAGCAAGTACTTGACGTAGATAAGAGGTATATATACGATAGCTTAGATAGACAGGAAATTCCAAGTCTTTTAATATACTACTGGTGTCAAACTAATGACATTAAGTTTCCCGCTTTATATAAGGAATGGATTGCCTACACATTTCCATTTACAGTTATCAAATTAGCTGTACATGGAAGGTTTATAACGAGTCTATCACAAATTAGGTTACTTTGATCAAATTTGGAATGTTTGAGCAATTCTGCTGATATAAACAGAAATAATAACTGTTGAAAGCAATATAACGTTCTTGTACAAAGTTTGTACCAAGTAAAATGTATCTCACTATATTATTTAGATCTAGACATTGACGAACTAATTTCAATTTGTCATTAAGTATCATTGAGAAACCAGAATATCTGAATGAGTTGAATTATATAACATTTCCATTGCTTTAATTTGCACTTGTAAGAAGTCAGAAATACTAGTGAACAGATTTTATATAGTCTGAAACAAATTTCGTGAATTCTTTAACCAAATCATTTTTTAAACTACCTACTTGAATTTAATATTTATCAATCCGTTATTTATTTTGTATCTTATGTTTGTGTATAATTGTTTTACTAAAATGATAGCTGATTCGGTTCGCAAATAAAGAAAATAACTGTTTTGTTTTTGTTACAAAATCCGTAGGATACAATGTCAAAAATAATTTCTGTTTAGATTCTAGCATTTAAGAAGCACTTCTACTCTAAATATGACCTTAACATGCCTGTTGTTCTTCCAAGGCTCCTCTAGTCTAAACAGAATACTTCCTGTTCCTTTGTACATCCAATTTCTCCATAATTTTTGTTATTAATCTTGTAAGACAGTAGAACACTACGAATCATTTAATCCGTAGGGAGTACCAAGACAAACTTAGAGAGAGTGTGACGCTGGATGGCTTTGATTAAATTGAAGAAAATTGGTGAGATATCAGAAAAAGTACTACAAACAATACTCTGGTGAAGAGAAACAACGAAGAGCGTGGTGTAAAAAGATATATACCAGGAAGAATAAACAGGTATGGCTGCAGTTGTTCACAACAAAAAAAGATAACGAGCTCGCGAAATACAGACAACAAAAGAACGAAGCACTGAAATGGTGTAGAAGAAAGAAAAGACAGCCGATGAATGTAGTGCTTGAGGAAACTGCAAAGATAGTAGAGAACTTTTCCACTACACCATAGCTCAAAATATGTCCAGGAGGACGTTATCGAGAGTAGAAAGGAAGGAAACACTATAAGGCAAAAACATGGAGTATCAAAAGTGTTAGAGGGAAGCTCTATCAACGAGTCTCTTAAACATTGCAATAGACAGAGCTAGATGTGGGAGGGAGGTAGGTTAGGTACGCAGCTAGTAGGATAAGCCGATGACGGCGCACTTGTGGTAAGGGATAAGAAAAAAAATTAAATATTCATGGTGCAGTTGATGAAACAAGCCGGTGAAATGGGGCTGGAAGTGATTGTCAAAATACAAAGCACATGTTGATACCTATGAGAAGGACAAATGAAGAGAGAAAAATCATTCTGGAAGGAGAATTTCAAGTATTTGAGTGTGAAAATAAGCGGGGCAAATGATGGAGGCATAGAAATGACGGAGAGAATCAGAGCAGCAAATAGAGCATACTGGAGGTATGCGCCTGTCAGAGAAGAACGAATAGGATCTTTGGATAATGAGAGAGATCTTAAGGAAGATACTGGGACTTGCCAATATCTATGGAGGATACATAAGGAGGATATTGAACCACGACATCAAGATTGAGATAAAAAGGGTGATTTAGTGACAGTTATTAAGATCCAAAGGCTCAAATGGTTTGTAGATATAGGAAGAAGAGATCCTGAGGCCCTGATAAGGAAGGCAACAGAGTGGAAGCCAGCCTTAGAATGGCAAAAAGCATACTAGGAACAATAAAAATCCAGGTTATTGCAACGATGGTAATGGGACACTGGAGCGAAGTCGTGAAGGATAAAGAGGAATGAAGTGAAACAGGAAAGTGATGAAGCGAACAAGAAGCTGTAACAATTAGGAGATGAAACCAAGAAAAATCAAAGCTAAGTAAATCACCTTTAAATATTCATCCACAGAGGGCGAAAGGGCGGCTAGCATTCACAATGGATATAGGGCCAATGTATCTATAGTATTTCTTTATCACCATCTATTGATTTAATTTTCTCACATATAACTTTTTCCAGTTCTTCCACAAGATCTACTAGGGTAAGAATATTTTTTTCATTTTATTGTGTATATGTATCACAGAAATGAAGACTTGGACTTGGTGACTTGCTATCAGACGTAGGACGTTTCAGAAAGAAGTCTGTTTTGATTGTCTATCATACTTGTCACAAATGGTAACACTGATACCCTTCGAGAACACTGTCGATATTGATGAAAATCATATTGCCTTGAAAATTTTGCCCCAAATACTCAAATTGAGCCATGAAATTCCAATAGTTGTGATTCAAATTCTCTAAATAATTTTTATGATTTGAACTACTTTCATATTCTCAAACTCTTCCATGGACATTTTTCCATCCATTGTATCCCGTAATAAAATCCAACAGTGGTGTCAGACTGTCCAATAAGTTGGATAGAGAAACACGTCTTTTCCGTTGTAATATTCTAATGACACGGAAAAGTTTCGCATTGACGTCCTTATAAATGGAAAATTAGAAAAATTCCAAATTTGGAATCAGAAAGTTGCAAAAAGTCAAAATATTGGTAATTTTTAAAAACATCCAAGAAACTTGTTTTTTTGTAATAGTATGTATTATCGAGAATGTCTTCAATGCATGTAAAAAACTTTTAGATCCATTGTTTCAAAGGAATTTTTTGCATGGCAACATGAGCTTTGTGTGCAGGGGCGTTGTCCTGCAAAAACAAAACACTTTTGGATAGCTTTCTGCGTCTTTTCTCTTCAATTTTTTTACTCCATGGCAATCCCAAAAAACTGAAGCAAGAACTTTTCCAGCAGATTTTTGTACATGTCTGGGAGAACCAGCGTTTCGCCATTGCAAGTCCTCATCTATAGTAAAAATCGAAGTCTACATCGTCTGTTGAGCACCGATCGAACGCGATGCTTCTACCTTTGAACGCTTTTGGTCAACATTCACACATTTGGGGATCCATTTCGCAGCAATTTTTCTCATGTTCAAATTGATGTGAACTATTCCGTTTTAGCCCAATTCGACAGCCTGATAAAATCATGTCATAAACTGCATCAATATTTTCGAGGACTGACACAGAAATTGGCCTTCCCGATCGGTCATCATCTTTAATGGAAAATTTACCTCTTTTGAAGCTTGCAGTCTCATTTTTCACGATCGCATACGAAGGACATTGAGCACCAAGGATATTAAGCATATCTTCGTAAATCTGCTTATCTCTTAACCCTTTTAAATACAGGTACTTGATGATTGCTCGATACTCCAATTTTTCGATTTCCACAATTTCGGTGGACATATTTTTTCTTATAATCTATTGTGTAACTCTGGTTTACTTTTTTGACGTCAAACTTTACACTGACACTTCCAATAAGTTATTGTTCTTTGTTATGGTAATGGCAATATTTTTTTAAGCATGGAACTGTTCTAGGCTAACTAGATATCAATACATCCTCGTAGCTCTTAAATGTGGAAAAGTGGAGAAAATTCCATAAATTGGTCAAAAATTCATACACGATTAGCACAATTAGCTAGAAAGATTGAAATTGAGAGGTGTTCCTCATCATGATTCCTGGATCATTTCAGCTTGGATTAAATGTTAAAATGAGCTGAGATAATTATGATGTAAGTTTCTAGTGAGTTTGTTAGTAAATTACTTGTTATAGTCTTATCACTAACTTGACTGTGTCAAATTAACACTTGTTACTTAAAGAAAATCACGATTTGACAAGACTGAATAACTTAATTAAACTACAATTTAGTTATTTTTGTTTCAAAACGTTTTTTTACGAATTAACTAACAGCTTAAGACTTTTGGTGATTTCATTTGAGCGGAAATGAGTCTAATAATTTTTTGTTAGCATTAAGGACACTTTTAAAAACTCGTTTTTAGAGGTAAAACAAAAACATATATCTTTGCAATTTCTAGAATCTTATTAAAAGTACCAGTCTTTTGACTTTTTTGTAACATCAGCCCATCTGAGCTGTTCCAAATATTGGAAAATTATTTTTTTTCCTTTATCATGGCATGGCGTCTTTGTGCTTTTCTGCGTTAGAAGAATTGTATAACAGAAAGAATACATTTTTAGATCCGCCCTACTGTCCAAAGTGTAACAATTGAAAAATGATCGAATAAATAACAAACATTGTTATCTTTTCAAATAATTAAAGTCTCCGTCTGAGTTTTATAATCCATGATTTGCAATCAAGATGGCAGCTCAAAGGTTGTGAGAAATTTGTAAGCTGTGATATAACTGCAATATAAAATTAAAACAAATAAACATGAAGATTTAAATATATATTCACGTTACGGATATACCAAATATGTTCAGTAACTGTTTTTCATTGTAAACTTTTTTTTATTCCATTATTGTACCCCGGTTGGCATAATTTCTACCATATTTCATATCATGTTCCACCAAATCATCATCCTTTTATGACGTGAAAGAGGGTTGTTGATCATCAACTGCTTTTTTTAACACCCGACGTAATTTATAGTGACACTATTGTAGAGGTCTACCGATATTTCATTCAATAGCCGTTTTTATATTATTTTTGGTTGAAGCATATGCGTAGCATGCTGAAGTTTCCAATTTTTATTAAATAAGGAACAGATGATGCTTGAAATATGAAAAATGTCATGGTAGAAATAGGAACTTGCCAAAAATGATTTGAAAAAATATATATGTGATTGAAGCAAATGAATTTTCACAAACTTGTAGAAAATGTAGAAAATATCCAAATATATATACTTTTTTCTCGTTGAACCTACTCGGGAACTCTTTCACATATTATATGATAGATAATATTCCCTTAGGCTGGCTAAAATCCACCTTTTTGACTATCCCGAAGAAACCCAATGTCAAAATTTCTGACGACTATAAACTGATAAAGTTTAATAAGTTTCTAATCTGCCGAGAAGTCCCCCTAAGCCTTAGATTGAGGGAGAATTGATTGAAATTGTTATATTTGGCCAATCCTTTTCTCGCAGACTTTTGCGCTTCCCATGGACCCAGCACATGACGAATGAAGAAGTACTGAAGAGAGCGGGCGTGGAGAGAGAACTGATCGCGGTAATTAACAATAACATATGGACATGGGACATATCCTGCAAGGACCAAGATATTAACTCTCAAGCTCATACTGACGCAAAAATTCGACGAAAGGAGAGGACCAGGGAGTAAACAACATTCCTGGCTACGGAATATTTTGGTTGCAGCAACAATTTTTCGTCGTGTAGTTTTGGACAAGAGAACACCTACACGCTGCAAAGCGTATGGTACTTGAAGAAGAAGAACCTCTCATCAAATATTAAACACTGCTATATTGAAAAGTAATTTACTATAGATGACGTGTACCCCATATCTTTTTCTTATTCACGAATTATATTAGTACTCAAGTAGAAAATTTAGACCATGAGCTTGGAGATTTTTGTTTAAAACCTAATGATGCATGATTTTTATTGAAATAAAATAATTTCACCATGAAAAACAAATGTTTCCTTATAAAATATAGTTATTCGGAAGCTGGGATACATATTAAAAAGAGTACACATCTCTCCCGTTCCGGTCGTTATATATATGAGGACGAATAAATATGATTGCGCATGCATTAAGATATTGACGATAGTGAAGATGAAAAAATGAGGTATAGAGCTGTCATTAAATATTTTTGTTTGAACGGCAATTTGGCTCAAGCCTAGAAACGGGAAAGCAACACTTGGGCTTAGTATGAATGTTCTACAGTATTTTGTCTTCCTTTTGGTGATTTATTTCACCACTCCGCAGAAAGGTACAAGTTTGAGGGGCGATTCGTCTGCATTTTCGTGCCCTGGTATGTCTATCCTGAATTTACTACGCTATCTTGGCATGTTTAGAGCTCATACAATAATTCCTCAGCAGCGTAGAGTTATCCTCCACAGAATCTTTAACCTTGCTAGAGTGTTTTTTAAGATTTACGATTGGAAATTATGGCATCCTCAGTTAAGATTAGGTTTTCCTCTCATTTTAATGCAACTACCTCTACTCCTACGCCTTCCGACATCGTTGAGATATCCGTATACAAGATTGTATGTTGTGATTGTTATATCCTTGTCTGTTCCTTTCTTGTTCCACGATTCGCAAGATTCGTGTGTCTTTTTGATTATGTATCAATCTATATCTCAAAGGAAGTGAGCTTCATAGGTCTTTTTTGCTGCATCTTTTTCCACCATATTACCAATTAAGAAGTTATTATTGACATAACTATGTATGTCTACTAGTCATTTTAGGAATAAATATATTCATTAGTCTGAAATACAATTCCGGTTACCCTTAACAGTAATGGTTTCAGACCTGGTTAGGTTAGGCTCGGTTAGGTTCAGTAAAATTGACCTACAGCACTAATCAAGGTACTAGATGTATACGGAAATGCTCACATATGTCACGTATTGCTTGATTCGGGTTCGCAATCTAACTTCATCACACAAAATCTTGTAAACCAGTTAAAGATCGAACAATCAAAAATAAACATGGCTGTTTCCGGTTTAAATAATTCGTGCAGTCAAATTAAATATTCGTCAGATGTAAACATACGTTCAAATATTAACTCAATAGAATTTAAAATAAATTGTTTAATAATACCACAAATTACAGATAAATTACCAGCATTTTCATTTGATAAAAATATTCTGGATATACCAAAAAATTTAACGCTAGCGGATCCAAACTTTAACGAATCAAGTCAAGTGGAAATGCTGGTGAGCGCCAGCTTATTTTGGAAATTATTACGAATTGGACAAATATCATTAGGTCACAATAAGCCAGTCCTACAAAAAACGTTTGGGTGGATTATCTCAGGCGAGATTCCACAAACTATTGCAAATTACTTAACGCGTTGCAACTTCATTTCAAATTCGGAAATTGACAACCAATTGAAGAAATTTTGGCAAATTGAAGAATATGAAAATGCTCCAGTTTCATCTAATGATGTAGAAATCGAAGCTCTATTTAAAACAACAACACAACGTGCAGAAGATGGACGTTTTATTGTTAGATTGCCGTTAAAACTCCCTAGTAATCTATTAGGCGAATCAAAGAATATCGCGTTGAAACGTTTACATTCTATGGAAAATAAATTAAAGGGTAACGATAATTTGAAACAGCAGTATGGTCAATTCATGAGTGAATACATTGAATTAAATCATATGTCAAAATTGCAAAACAAACGTGATGAAAACGATGGCTATTTTATACCACATCATTTCGTAAAGAAAGAATCAAGTGTAACTACTAAATTACGAGTCGTGTTCGACGCATCGTGCAAAACTGATTCCGGGTATTCATTGAACGATTTACAGTTTGTAGGGCCCACAATTCAGCAAGATTTATTCTCGATAATCACTAGATTTCGTACACATGAATTTGTTCTAGCAGGTGATATTACGAAAATGTATCGCCAAATTTTAATACATCCTGATGATAGAAAATTACAGAAAATCTGGTGGCGTACAGATACAACAAAATCAATCGAACAGTATGAGCTGAACACAGTAACGTATGGTACAGCGTCTGCGCCCTTTCTAGCCATTCGGTGTCTTCACGAACTAGCTTATCATATAGAACATATAGAAACTTACCCCATTGCAAGCAAAATCATTTTAAATGATTTTTATGTCGACGACCTTTTAACAGGTTCAGATGACTTGGAGGAATTACATACTTTATATCACGAAATAAGTTTAATATTGAAATCAGGACAATTCTCATTGAATAAGTGGGTTTCAAATAGTAATAAAATATTAGAAAATATTTACAATTCACAGTCAGATGTTATACTGAATATTGACAAGGAAAATGAAACACACACTTTGGGATTACTATGGCATTCTAACTCGGACACTTTAAGTTACACGATACGGGAATTTAATAACCAAAGGTTGATTAACAAGCGCACAATGCTGTCAGTAATAGCTCAAATATATGACCCTCTAGGACTACTTGGACCAGTAATCATAATTGCAAAAATTCTGCTTCAAAAATTATGGCTACAAAAAATTGATTGGGATAGTGAATTACCCACAATTATTTTGAATGAGTGGCAAACATTTTACAATCAATTACATCACTTACGGAATATTCATATCCCTCGTCATGTCTTATGCGAGAACGTAGTGCTAATACAATTACATGGATTTGCTGACGCATCCAAAACTTCTTATGGTGCCTGCCTATATTTGCGTTCTATAGATAATATTGGAAATTGTCAAATCAACTTACTTTGCGCAAAGTCAAAGGTAGCTCCGTTAAAATACCGCGATTGGAATTATGCCCAGCTCTTCTGCTGGTGAGACTTGTTAATAAAGTCAAATCGTCATTACGATTTCCAATCAATAGAACATGTTTATGGAGTGATTCCACGATCACGCTCCATTGGATAAAGTCTATACCAAGTACTTGGAAGGTATTCGTTGCCAACCGGGTAGAAGAAATTCAAAATCTGACTAATAAAACCGATTGGAGGTATATAAATACTTTGTCTAATCCCGCGGATATAATATCCAGAGGCGTATATCCTGAAAATTTAAAAAATTTACAATTATGGTGGTCAGGTCCTGAGTGGCTACAATTACCAGAAGATAAGTGGCCTATCGACATAACAAATGACATAAATTCAAATTATTCGCAAGAAATCAAAGTAGAATTGCAAAGTAAACCTGCAAGGGCTTTAGCAGCGATCGACAGTTTGAATCTATTCAATAAATACTCCAAATTGACTAAACTACAACGTGTAGTAGCATACATATTGAGATTTCGAAACAACACATTAAATATGACGGAGCATAAGGAGTACGGTCCTTTAACTTGTCAAGAATTAGAAAATTCGTTAAAAACATTAATTAAAATCTCTCAAATTCAAACGTTTTGTACTGAAATATCCGATATACGACAAACCAATACAGTAAGTAAAGGAAGTAACTTGTTACAACTAAACCCATTTTTAGACAGCGAGGGCATCCTCAGAGTTGGCGGGAGATTAACAAAATCAAATTTCAACTTTGAGAAAAAATTTCCGATAATACTTTCTGGCAAACATACTCTATCAAAATTAACCGTACAATATGAACATATCCGTTTATTGCACGCGGGTCCACAACAAGTTTTAGCATCTTTACGCGAACAATATTGGATAATATCGGCGCGTAATCTAATAAAAAAAACTATTCACAATTGTGTCACGTGCTTCCGAGTAAAACCAAAGGCACTAAATTATTTAATGGGTGATTTACCAGATATTCGAGTAACTCCAAGCAGATCGTTTTTAAACTGTGGCATAGATTATTGCGGTCCATTCAAATTAAGAGATCGGAAAATTTAATGTAACTAAGGGATATATTTGTCTGTTTGTCTGTCTGTCTACGAAAGCGATACATTTAGAGGTTACTAGCGATTTAAGTACAGACTCATTTTTCGCTGCATTACATCGCTTCATGTCAAGACGTGGTAAATGTGTAAATATCTATTCTGATAATGCTAAAACTTACGTTGGCGCTAATGCTGAAATACAAAAATTATTAAAATCAGCTGAAGGCCAGGTCTTAACTGAAATGGGACAACAAGGAATTAATTGGCATTTTATCCCGCCCAGATCTCCAAATTTCGGAGGCATTTGGGAAGCTGGAGAGAAATCAACGAAATATCATATAAAACGTGTCATTGGAGAATCAATACTCACTTATGAAGAATTCAGTACGGTACTCGCGCAGATCGAGGCATGTTTAAACTCACGACCACTCTATCCTCTTTCCTGTGACCCTACTGATCTTAACCTTATAACCCCAGCACATTTTTTGATCGGAGAAGCTCTTACGGCTTTACCAACACCAAATTGTACTATCGTGAAGGAGTCATTGTTATCGAGACTAAGGCGCTGCAATAAAATGACTCGCTGGTCCAAAGAATACATATCAGAACTCCAAGTCAGGAGGAAGTGGAAACATCATTACCCAAATTTTCTAAAACCTGGAATACTTGTCCTTATAAAGGAAGATCATCTACCACCTCTTCAATGGAGTCTGGGCAGAATCGTCGAACTTCACCCAGGAAGTGACGGAATAACGAGAGTGGTAACGGTGAAAACAGTGAATGCAGTGTTAAAAAGGCCTGTCTCAAAAATATGTGTTTTACCTAATGAAGGAATTTAATTTTAGTTGGATTCGAATGTATAAACATATTTTTTGTTAATTTATTTATATATTTGTTAATTTCACTTATCTTGAAAGTTTTTTTTTTGATTCGAATGTATAAACATATTTTTGTTAATTTATTAATGTATTTGTTAATTTTACTTATCTTGAAAGTTTAATGCTAAATCTTTCAAAGGGAGCGGCATGTTGCAGTTCACTGCAAGTATTTGTACATATCTATATATAGTATATCTTTTTATAGAGCCGGCAACGCCGTACATTTCTTTAATTCGTTTTCGAGGCGACATCGGCTAGGGTCAGGTAACCAGTATAATAATTGACTCGAAACTAGAAACTTCTTTTGTTTATAACCTAAATATCAAGTAATTCACAACGGTCCTTCGAGATAAAAAAATTAAATTTAACATACACTCGATTGATTGGAAATCTTTCACTTCGAGTATCAACATGAGCAAATGAATGTTTATGTTCAGCTTCAAATTAGGTTTTGAATCAATTTATTATTTTTGCCTATAAATAATACAAATCATATGCTTTAACTTAATTGCAATGCTCCTGTTCCTTTCTTTATAAAGCACCCTTATCTATTGAACTTGTGGAAAATGTGAACTCAATCTTGAGATTCCAATTAAAAACTCTATTTGTGAACTTCGATGAAGAGAATATTATCAAAAGTGATAGAATACAAACAGCCAATGAAACTGAAAAATGGAATTGAAAATATATGCACTGATAAAGGGAGCTATTCCAACTTCAAACCCTACAAACTTAAGTGAGAGCTGGAGGACTAATGATATTGATACTTCTATTATTTCTTATACTAAACAATATGCGAGTGAACTTGAGAATATCGTTCATTTAAATGAAAATTATTCGCCATTGTTAATCGGTGAAAAGTATAATAGTAACCATGAAAGTTTTGAAGGTTTTAATCCAATTATCAAATCTGAAGAGAACAAAAAACTGGTAAGAGAAATTAAAATTTCAAATGTTTTGTACTACTGGGTACAATCTATTCAGGGTACTATTAATAATTTCTAATTTTTACTATCAACTTATCAGAAAAAATCACTCATTCCATTACATATATTACAATTTTAATTACAAGTACGCGAATCAACTATTTCTGAAAGAACTATGTACCCCGAGATATCTAAATGCGAATGTTCATAACTGCACCGAATGCATAGCAAAAGAAAATCTTGTGCACGAAACATCTATAAGATATATTAATTATAATTAATAGTTCATTCTATTGAAGTTGGGGACCAAGGATCAAATCAACCAGTGTCTTATTAAAAGAAGAATTAATTATTATTGGTGGTATCGTTTATACAGAAAAAAACATTAAAGAAATATCCGTTCCAAAAGTGCGCACGAATCTCACACCACACCATAAAATCAAAATAATAAAGTAGAAATTCACGGTCACAGCTAATTAATAGAGTCATTAGAAAATCTACCTCTAATTTCTACGGAACTCCGTTATGTTACTGTGTAATTTATAGTGAAATACCACAACTGAATATGAGATCTCAAATTTTGAAAATTAAAAACTTTGTCTCAAAAGTATTTCCATCCGAACCACATAATGATGTAAGGACTAATCAAAATGGGCATATATCAGTAGAAATGATTCTCTTGGATGATGTCGAATTCGAACAATTTATATTTGTGAAACATCATTTATTTTGAGAAGTGACTGCTTTTGGTTATTAATATTTGTTTATTATTATATATTATTTTAGATATATGAGTTTATTTGTTTCCTTGTCCGTAAATGGATTAACGCCAAGTTGTAAGTTTGATTCAATGAGATCAGTTTATCACCTTCATTGAATGGAAATAAAAATATATATTCCATCAAGGCATTTACGAAGGCTGCTACTTAAGCTCTGAGATATGGTCAAAACATCGAATTTGTGGATAATCCTCCATACAGTTCTTGTTTGACAACCAATCATTTCTTCTTATTCGCTCAGATACAAACTAAATTGAGAGGTCAACCTTTCTTGAGGAAACTATGAAGCCTCATCCAATTATAAATATTTGTTTCATTCGTCTATCTGAAAACTTGAGCAATTTGGTAACCCTCGTAATAATATGACATTTCATATACATACGATATCTTCTTGATGTATTCAAAATTGGGAAAGTTATTCCACAAAGCGTCGTTTCAATTTCTTGCTCATGACGTTCCACAAAAAATAATTGATCTTGACTTTCTGATGCATGAATAAAATTTCAAGGAGGAAACCATCACCATAAAGAATCAATAGAGAAAGATATTTTCTGACGAATCTCAACTCGTAAAAATAATCAACATACATATCACGTAGGTAAACAATCGCATTTAGGCAGACCACGAACATTGAAAAATCCCTAGGGATTATGGAAAGTCTTTCCTTGGAATAACTGCTCGTATTCTTAGAGGTGTTGAGCTGATAAATCGCTTTGTTATCTCACGAGAATTGTCGATTCCTTGAAAATCCCTGACCACCTATAGGGGATACTTAACTCATACGATTTTGGTAGTAGTTCGAATTACTTACTATTCATTGTATCCACGGATTCTGAAGATTTTAATAATGTTTGTTATTTACATAGTTAACGTTAACTGAAATATCAAAAAAAGCAAGACAGAAAGACAAAAATTGAAAGTCAAGAAATAAGAAAGTGTTTCCGAACAAAACAAACATATTCTAAATGAAAAGAGCGGAGAGAGTTAGAATTTTGTGTTTGTTCAAATTTGCTACTCAAACCATAAATATAACGAAAAAATCTTTTTTGAAGATAAAATCAAAGAGGTGCAAATTACAAGACCCCCAGAAAGGCAAACCATACCGAGGATGCGATTCGAATAACAAGTATTTAGTTATCAAAGCAGTATCAGCATAGAGCTGTTCAGACACAGACTTAATGGCAAAGCAATTAGAGATTAATTTTTCTGTCAGGTTTTCTATATGTACAGACCATTGAAGGGTACTGTCAATATGTAGACCAAGAAATTTGATCGAATTTGAGGATCGTATCAAGTAATCGTTAAGTTTTATAGGTTTTAAAGCTCCTTTATAGAATAAAACTGAAGTTTTCTCAGTGTTTAAACAGAGACCGTTTGCGTCAGACCAGGACTTAATAGTTATGATATCATTGCCCATGGTCAAATGTAGACCTTGTATATCTCGACCACTCCAGGTTACACTGGTGTCATACACGAATAAAGGAATGGAAATCCAAAAAAAGAACTAAACCCAAAACTAAACCCTGAGGCACACCACTGCCAATTGGTAATTTACTTAAAACTTCATAATTTGCTCGTAACAATTGATTTCTATATTCAAGGTGAGATAAAAACCATTTTAATGGAATAACTCGGATGCCATAATATTCTAGTTTCTTAATCAGAATTTTATGATCAACACAATCAAACACTTTAGCGAAATCACAGAAAACCGAAGCCTTATAGAATTTATTGTTAAGTGAAGTATATATTTCGTGGAGAACAGAAAACATACCGCCATTAGTGCATTTATTAGTTATAAACCAAATTGTTGCGCTGTCAGGATTTTATGTTTCAAAAGAAATGGCAGTAGACGGTTTTTCATTAGTCTTTCATGGTAATAATACGATAGGTCGATAATTCTTAGTGTTATTTTTCTCGCCGCCCTTATGCAGAGAACTATTATAGCTGTTTTTAGACAGCTCGGAAAAAATAACTTCATCGATGCCGCAAGATGTCTTGTTATGGATGCTGAGTATGGCTTACTCTAGCTCAGATCTATTTACAGGTCTGAGGAAGAGACTGTCAGTGATTCTTTTAGATTGAACGAGAAAAGAGAGAGCATCTCGACATGTGGATATTTGAAAGCTAATATTCTTACTAACGTTCAAGAAGTAATTGTTTAGTTCGTCTGGGTTGAGATCGATAATGTTTGTTGAAAATATCCTCACTTGAGCACGATCTACATGTGTCAAATTTCCATTATTGAAAAGATTAAACCAAGGCTGTGCAGTTCACTAATTAACTATGTCTTTCCTTCAATTGCACATTTTTTCCTTTCTGCCACGGCTGCTCCAGACTTTTGTTTCCACTTCATACAAATTTCATATTCATAGCATACCACACAATTTCATATGAAAATATACTGCGTCGTCAATAGATAAAAAAAAATTAGAATAAAATCAAATGAAGTGAATTGTACTCTACATGGAATTATTATCTTGGTAGGTTCACATATTAAAACCGGCATTACCATTGGGATATCCTCTGTGAATTTTCAAGCACTGCAAGCTACTGTGGTTTCCATATTAGAGAAAAGTCCTTAACGTTACGCCAAAATTCTACTTCCACAAGTGTGTACTATGTTTCAACGTGATCCAATTTATAAGTAAATTGATTGATAATATTGTAATAATTAAATTATTCTAACAATATCTTTAACAAGAAACTGGTGTAAGAGAGAAATTTCGATGAAGACAATTTTTTTATCGATAATTATGATTATTATAATCAACGTAGCATATTTTTAGACCTGCTCAAACTTTCTAACCAGTTTTGTATGAGTTTCTGTAATCAAAATAATGATTTCACGGTTATAAGACTCAAACTTTCGAAAGATATTCCATTTTCACCTAACAAAACATATAAAGTAAATTTTTTTCATAATCTCCTTAGAATCGGTTACTGTGATCTGTTTTCCAAAATAATCACTATTATCTTTTTCCATTATTTTCAAATCATTTTCTATATTATCAACAATTGCCCATGTCAAAAGAAAGAACATGGATATTCCTTTCCAATTTGCACATGAATTATTCAGTTTTGCTTGGACTTTAATGAGTTGATATTATTTTAACAATCATTCGAATAATTCGGAGATATTATATGTGTCTTTTCATACATTTTGGAATGCCAAAACGCCACAAAAGGCAATGATAGTCACGTGACCTATGTGACCAATAAATGTTGTTGTTTGTAGCTTTATAAATTTTCAAGTTATGTTCTGCTTTGCTTCAGTTCGATAGTTACTTAGCGAAAATTGTTTTATTCAAAAGTATGGACATTATTGCATTTTGCATAGCAATTTGCATTCACATTCAGATATGGCCAAAAAAAATTTGAAGACTGGTAGAAACTGGGCGTTGATCGTGAAAGTCAAAAAAGCTTTCTGAAGGAAAATGTAGTCAAACAATTAATATGTAACTTGAAAGGATTAAGGAGTCATTACAACCGTGAAAAACTGACTCTACCTCATCATTGATTTCATCAGTAATCTCTGAATTGAGAAGCTTAGAACTGTTTATATCAGATCTATAATATCCGGAGATCTAAAAATGTTTAGCCTCATTCTCTATTGCCATCAGGATTTTTTGTTAATGGTATTGTCAAAGATATGTGTCACGTGATAAAGGGTTTGTTACTTGAGTTTTGGGACAGACAAAGAGAAATTTTATTGTCTTTCAAATTATCCTTCATTTAGATCAATATTCATACACAATTGTGGAATCATTTTTTCCATGCCGATTGAGGTACTTCCAAAACATGTGATTCCAATGCATCAACCGCTTCTTGAGGTGAAGACCTCGACTTTTATTTTTGATAATAAGGAAGGTGGATAATGATTCGACTTCTGCTATTTGTTTCCCTGATTTATTCGTATACTTCTGACAAACTAATGCTGATGTACCCTTCATAATAAAACATTTCACTCATTACTACATTACTCTAATGGAACGGTAGCGACATGCCCAGTTATTCCGAATAAACAGGTGGTGACCGATTGCTTCGAAATGCTTCGTCTAGGAACAACTTATATTGGATTTTACTTGTCTTGAAAAATCCATACAGTCGATTTTTAATTTCGGGTTCACATGTATAGATCAATGATTCTTTGTCCACCACGATCTTATGTACGTCTTTTGAAGCACGAATTTTTTCATAATTTCTCCATTTCTTTGCAACAATCGATACGAGCTGTTTTTGAGCGATTGTCTACTTTGCGGTATCCAACGCAAGCAAATTTTTTGATAGCCAATCAGTCAAGCAAGATTGAATGTATGACTAAAGATCTAATGCACATATATGTCTCAATCTCATAGTATGTCATGTGATGATCTTACAATATCAGTTTTCGCACATCATGGACAAAAGTCCAACCGAGTTCATCGACACACTACTACTGGTTTAATTCATGTAAAAAGTCATAGAAAATCATCACAAAATCTCATTTTTTTCCAATGAGATGAATGTTTCTAGTATCTGTAAACAACTCAAATAGCACTCGTATGACAACAAGTTCTGAGTATACGTTCACCGTTAAAAATGTCGAACTTCATGATGGAAATGTTAAATTTGACATAAGTATTGCGGTGTACGGAGTACTGCAACAGCTCTACATTAAATGATAGAATGAAGCTGTTCGAGTGTATTATAGTAGTTGTTACAGAGGCTTTCTATCAAAGAGTACTCTATTTGGGTAACTCTAGTAGTTTTATTGGGTTTGTGATATTTCGCTAATACTTTCCTCATTTCGGGTAACACTCCATCAACTCAATTTGGATTGGTGTTGTTGTCAAAATCAGGAATACTGTGATTGTCAAAAATCACTTCTTATTCTCCAGTGTGTGTTTTATCGTGTGTATCTCTTGCATTTTGCGCTATTACATGATAATTCTTTGAAGTCCTAAAAGGACTTCTCTTTGTATTTACTGCAGGATAAGTGCAGGAAGCAAGCTGTTATATAGATGAATGATTAAGTTATATGTTATCTCAATATTTTAACTTAACCTGTAACAATTACTAGATTACTAGTAGAGCTTTTGAAAATCAAAAAGTGAATTTGCCTTGCGTTATTTCTAAGAAATTTATCAACATGAATTAATAGTGGCGTTCTATTCCAAATAGAATTTGATATTAACTGTGATAACATAATGCCGCCTTGTTTTTTCCACCGGACTTGAACAGAATTTCAAGTTGTTTGCTCTTTGTAAATTGATAATAAGGGCGAGACAAGTTATTTTCTCTCAGCTAACGAAATTGAGCAGGCGGTTTCAACGTTTCATCTGCCTTCTGTTTGAAGTGTTCTCCATTTCAAAATTTCATTAATCATTCACGAAACAGAAGAACAAGTTGACGAACGTCTATTTACAAAAATACGTTTAAACTAATAAGCAGAGTCGGAGTAGGGAATATTTCCATTTTTAGATTAATGCGTTATAGTGGAAGCAGTATAGAAATTGGGCATGGAGGCTTTCTCGACTTGGGTGGAAAAAATAAAAATGTTGAGGAATACTGAAAAAGATTTTTTCTACGACCGTGCGCTTTAACCCACTTTCCCGCATGCATTTTAATTTTGAAAGTGTCACTTTCCCGCACTAGTATATATGAAGTTATTCTCAATTCCTCAAGCACACGTATTAAGTACTACTACCACTTAGCTAGTTGATAATAATGATGCTCATCTTTCGCAGTAATATAAAAGAACTTCTATGTTAAATAATTTCTTCCAGTTTTGCCGATTACATTTATAAGTTTCTCAGAATTTACGTGGATAAAACTCTTTTAAGGAATAAAAAATTACAAGCGATCACATTTTTTTACCGATCGAGACATTTTCACGTTAACACCTGTATGTGAAATAAAAGATATATTCTCAGATCATTTTTAAAACTCAAAAGGCTTCCACTTATGTTGTCATCAATCTTTTTCCATAGTCTAAAGCTTCGCAAATGTGAAATTTCCTTTATAAAACGACACATAAGCCTTATCTGACGTAGCGTGTTCCATACTTTACCATTGACAACTATTGACTGTGAAATTACGAAACAAATCGAAGGAAATATTTTGTTTTCATTATTTTCTCAAGAGCTTTTATGATCAGAAAGTCAAAATGGCAGTTAAATTTATTTCCGTCAAAATATTATTCAATATATCATCCTTTAAACTATCAACAAAGTAAATGAGAAATTCATGGCGTTGACAAAAAAATGCATATATAACGAGGTAAGTCCAGAACAAATATCAAAATCCAAAAATAAAACAGTAGAATCTACCATTATCGCTGGAGGGAAATGACATGTTCGATAAAGTGCCGGCAGAAAAGCCCTTCATGGGACCTGAATCTTAGGGGTAATACAATTACTAGGACAAACTACAAGAGCTGAGACAGAAAGACAGAAACTATAACCAGGGAAGATCTGGATGTGATAGGAATTCTATTAGGCACTGTCGTCTCAATGGATACCTGGTGCACTATACTTGGGAGAATATGAAATAGAAAACAAAGGTCTCCAGCAGCTGTCGCAAAAATTGAGTTCCCTAGTATCGCAGCAAGAAAGGGGGACACGATAGATTTTATTAGTCTCGATGTATATAATATCTACATACTATTATTGCTGATGAAAATAACTAACGGAAAGAAGCAATAATTAGCATCAGAATAGTCAATAACAAGATAAAAATTCTACAGGTATCAATTACTCATAATAGCTAGATAAAATCAAAAGAGTTTAAAAAATGATGAGAAAACATGAAATGAAATAACAGTTTTTCACTAAATAAGCGAAATTTGTTCTCATCGTTCTTCTTTTCTTCAGGAAATTTACAAACCTACAATCTGTGGTTTGAATTAATTCTTGAAAGTTCTTTATTTCAATAGTAGAGCTTTCTAAGGTTTCATTTATTCCTAAGCTTGAATCCGCCTTTTATTTTACGTCATCAATTTTATCAGTTGTTGACGCCCACAACTGATGAAAATGCTTCTTTGCTGCTCACTCTTCTATCCTACTTCTTGTCGTATTTTTACGTGGTAAAGCCAAGCACTTAGGTGTGTGTTTCGCATACCCTATATAGAGCAAATTGTTGGCTTATTATACATGACTACAAAACACTTTTCAAAAGTGGAACCAGCTGCTAAAATTCTCCGTACGTTAGCTCCATAGATTATTAGATCCTTTCATAGGTCGTATTTTTATCTTCAAATATTTTTCTGGTTCAGCACTTGGTAGATCTACTGAGTTCGGATATACGGTGATGTTCAAAGCATGCCTTATGTCTCATGAAGATAGGGCATCTTGAGATTTATCGTGGCAATGTTTCCTAATGTTAACGTTTTCGTTGAATGTTAGTTCCTCGTCCCGGATGTACGTTTGTATGTTTTAACATGCTTTTGTCAGCTTCACCTTTATTTTTTATGATTCTTTGCTTGTAACTGAGTTTTCAACAGCTGCGAACCTAACACAAAATCATTCTAAAAAATCGAAGTGCAAATTCTGAACTGAAGTAAACTTGGAAAACTAAATATTTCTGATCAAGTTCAAAAGGATTTAATCCAATAAATGGAGAAAATAGTATTACAAAGAGTAGTCCAAATCGCGTTTTTCACAACGTCCAAATGTTGGACACCCCTGAAACGTACAACGTGGAAGGTCAACATCAATAAGGAAAAGACCTAAGCAGTGTTCTTTGGAATAAACTTTATTTTCGAGTAAACTGAAAAAAAAACGCTTTTATCAAGAATCAGACTGAAAAGTGGAGACTATGAAACATCATTTGTACAGTCCTTGGACTAAGGAACAGATTTTAATCCATTGGTTACGAAACGCAAGCTTAGTTTCAAAATTTCATACAAAATACCCACGGTTTTATATCAGTGACAATAAATTTCTCCTCAGTAGTTTCATTCTCGAGTCAAGAATTATTCTCCACATGATTATTGCTAGAAGCGTGTGTTCTAGTTCTTTTGAAACCATACTTAATTTTAAACAAACTCGTCTTTTCCGCGGTGACGCTGATCTTCCACGTTTTGGAGATGCTGTAGATTACCCAATAGTACAGCAGCTCCATCAACCGAATGTGATTCTATTGAGCTTGTTTTTTAGGAGTTTAATAACAATTTAGTAAGTTTTATTGAATATTTTGGTCAAAGGCTTTAGTGATATCCAAGAAGATGTCTCCAGTCGATTGATTTCTGTTGATTCCTGGAGTTGCGTTTATCACTATTTTCAGAATTTGTTCCTCAGTTCTTCGTTACTTTCGGAATCTAATCTATTTTTTTTGCAAGATATCAATTACTTCCGGCTTTATTGTTTATAGTGGAGGCAAATAAATGTGCAACAGTAATTTATTAGGCTTCCATAGCTGCAAATATTTGGTAGATAAGCTGAAAGTATGGTATGGAGCATCAAACGTATTTGTTGCCTTGTAGGCATGCATAAGAGATCACGGATAGAGCCAATTACAGCCTGCCCTTATTGGATGATGAAGATAGTCTTCGATTGTCCATCTGAAGCTTCAAACATGGTTCTGTTAGTCGCATATTTCTAAGTTATTTCTTTCTTTATACCTTGGTCCAGAGAAAGTACTTTAGTTCTAATAACAAAGATGAAAGTTTCACATTTACGTCCTGTGACGAAGATTGCACTATATTCTTATCATGTAGCTTCTCAATTTGGAAGAGAATTACATCTACTTCGATTCTACGCAATTCACAACTTTCTGGGACAGAAGGTATTTGCCTATAAAAGACTTGTAGCTGTTCTCCTTTCGCTGGAAATATGTCTCCATTGATAACTGTGGTCCTGGGAAGTATTGCTGTCGTGTTTTGAATAGCTGTAGCTGCAATCTTTGAAAAGACTACTTTCGTGTACTTCCTTATATCTCATGACAAACTGGATGTGACTCTTGAAGATGGTAGCACTTATCAATAGAAGTTGGAAAAAAAGAATGAATGAAATTCAGTATCCAGCTGTCATTGAATATTTGTATTGTTGAAAACAATACGCGTGCGTAGTTATAAAAGAGTAAGAGTTTGACACACTGTGTAAGGATACTCTGTATCAGCTTGACTGGCGACATGCGATCTCTCACTTTGAACCAAAAGCGTATTCAACGAGAGAGTTATCGCATACATATATGACTATTTTGAAGAGAAACAAGGCAACTTCCATTTATTTCATAGAAATGGAAAGAGACCATGTTGAAAATAGAAATTATCATGAAAAAAATTTTTCAGGCACCTCTCGTACATGCAAAATAGTGACAGGATATTTTAAATTCACTCTATTTGAACTTGAGTGATCTAAGAGGATAGCGTAATCATTTGATCGAAGAATGAAAGTAGAACAAGAAAGAAACCATCCGTTACGTTGACAAAAATCACGAGCTCGAAGACCTGAAACATCAAAAAAGTTCACAATCACCATGGAAAATTCAGGATGAAATCTTGTTAAGTTGAAGGACTTTTTCTGAAGATAACTGACATCATCTGAAAATCTACACCACCAAGATATAATTAGGCAAGGACGACATAGAATTCTATAAGAGATCGGAATTCAGTAGATCCAGAGCTAATATGGTGAGATAAGGCTATGGTATAGAATGAAACAACAATTGTGACTATAAAAATAATCGGAAGGTGATGCACCCGATCCAGTGACATTTGTGCTCAGCCCTCTACAAAAAAAAATTGGATGAGGATAATACAACGAAAGTAACCAGGTTTTTTTCAAAACTATTCAGCGGACCATTGTTATATATTATGATAATTCAAGATATATATGTGTGATATTTATCGATCTATCTCTAGCCTGGTTTAGGCTAGGTCATTTCCTTTCCAACCCGGGCTAGAGATAGATCGGTAAATATTAAACATGTATATCTTAAATTATCAGTTTTAATAATTGACATCACATGGTATTTCGTGAAAATATGTGCATTATTTGATGATTAAATCAATTTCTATTACATATTTCGAATAGTTCTACTTATTAAAGATTTTTTAACCTAATAATAATTACAACATGCACAGTCAATATGAAACCCAACTCCTTAAACATTTCGTTTAGAAAACATCTAGGAATTCATCCTCAAATTGAACTTTCATATGATGGTAAGAATACTTCCGGATAGCTTGGATTTTAAGTTTAATGAAGAGTTCACATTTTCCAAAATTCTCTGCAAGCTCCAATATATTGGTTTTTGTTCTATCTAGTCAGCAAAGACTATCCGCCTTGATATATATATATATATGATTATGAGCAGTAACGATGTAATAATTATATTTATAACGACGACCGTGGACGATTAGCGGAAGGTCATTGTAATAGAATAGGAAAACATGAATGTTAAATGAATGAATGAACTCGTTCGCATATATTAAGTGTGTAGTTTTGTTTTCCTTCTTTGAAATAGAATGTCAATTTGCAATTTCTTGATGGATTGATAAATTGAGCTTGTCCTTTACGATTCCATGAAGTTATTAGTTTTTCACTCAGTATTATTAGCTGTAATTCCAATCATTAATTTCAGTAATTTACAAATATTTTACAAAGAGCACAACAAAAAGACAAGAAATTTCTACTGTTCGGTTTTTTCACGGATAGGTAGCTACCTAATAGGGTGATAGATTACATCAGGGTAATTTTTCTTACAAATGTCCAACTTTTAGAAAGAATCGTTAATTGTTAGTTGTTCTCTTGACAAATTGTAGCAATCCCAAACAGGTACAATTAGTGACGAGAATTACTTTTATGTTAAATTTAGAGGAAAATCGAATTTGCAAGGGATGACTATCAAATATGAATCTAATGAGAATCTAATTGAATCGATTGAACGGATAATATGAGGTTTCCCTTTCTAATTTGACAAGCAATAGTAGGGATATTAATATGGTTGTTTTTTCCTGTTCTTTTTATTCTTAAGGAAAACTACGTGCTGGCAGAAAGCGTGTCTGCGGTTAGTGCTAGATTCATTCCTGAATAATTGAGAAATTTTGGGCAAATAACGATGGTCTTTATAGTTCCAATATTCATCACGGCAAACGAGTGACAGTGCCATGAGAAAAAAGTGTAAGTAATATTGGTATAATGAGGGAAGCAGTTTCCTGAAACTATAGTAGTGTATTATAATATAGAGATGAAGGAAGAGTCAAAACTATAAATACACACACAGAGACACACTCTTGTGAAAATGCAAGAAATCGAGAAGAGTTTGACCAAGAGAAAAACAATAGTAATTATGTTCATGATGAAAAATTCGTGCACCGAAAAAAAATTATCTGGAAAGAATGATATGTGAAATATTCAAGAATTTCTTGAATCGAAACAATAGACAGAGATACTATAATGAATTGAGAAACAAAACAGAAACTGAATATCAAAACATAAAATATGTTTTCTTATCATATGTACAAGGAGATCCACAACAACTATCGAATTATTGATATAAGTGTCAGTCATGAAGGACATGAAGAGATGGAACGGTCTGATATAATTATAGGAAAAAATGCCGAGAAAAATGATTTCTTACATATGGATTCGATGACTCCACCTATAGAGCGGCTATCACAAGTTTCGTATGCGGCAAATGGACGCTATGTATTGGCAAGGCTGAAATATCTCACCATCTTTAAAGCTCTTAGGCTATTCCTTGCCTATCTCAACGACCAACCATCCAGAGGTTGCTTCGAAGAGCATTCAAACTAACGTTAGCATCAGAGGAACTCGCTAGCGACGTTTAATTTCTCAATTAAATTATATTGTAGCTTTCATAACGCTCATGGTATTGGCTTAGTCGTATTTGAAGCAAATCTTTCAGGTCTTTACTTTCAACGGAAAAACTTCTACAACTCCAGAAAATTAGAGCAAATATGATTTCATCTTGTGAATGTGAAAATTCTCAGTTGAAATGGTCGGCATATTTTTTACTAATATTCACAAACCGAATCTTTTACTAGAGACACTTCATTTTCCAGAAATTATTGTCATCACTAAACATTGGTTGCATATAATGAGCCTGTTTGTATCATGACTTATACCACCGTAGCCAGATTCAATAGAACCAATTTATCTTATGAGGGTACTATGATCATATCCACAAACAACGACTATTCCAGTGTGTGCTCAATAATGTCTTCTCTCAACTTTTAATTTTTTTGGTATTGTCGTACATATTATCTCACCCACCAGAATGAGTACTTGTACTATAAACAATGTCGCGTTATCGTATGATTCAGAATCCATTGGCCATACTGTCTTTAATTCAGGTCTCCCAAATCAATACTAAAAATGCTTCTCGCCAATTTTGCCGTATCTTTTCAGTAAAAAAATTCATGCACCGTTGTCTAACCACTATTTGGAATATTTTCTCTGGAGATAAAACACTATCTAGTTTGGAATCCACTTCTCTTTATATCAGGCATATTAAAAAATAAGCAGAATAAACCTTGTTTACTGAAGGTTTACGTATATCTGCAAAGAACATGCAATCTTTATCTCACCTAAGGAAATTCTCGGATACTGTCTTCTTCCAAAATTACCTAAAACTATACAGAAAAAATTATTATAAAACATTGAAGGATATTTATTATAATAAGACACTTGCCAATTCTCGTAATATGTCTGAAGCTGTGTTTCAACGTTTCTAAAACTAAAGTTTTATCAAATAAAGATCCATTGCAGCCTTTTGTATTGAAAAATACCACCACTGACGTCGTTGAATCTGTGAAATTCTTAGGCAATTCTTTGAAATGGAAATTATATATTGTTGCTGTATCTAAGAAATTAAGCTTTGCCTGATTCGCGCTAAGATCAGTTTCCAAAGAACTAAACTCATCTACCTCAATAACAGTATATCATGCAACTGAATTTGAGCAAAAGAGACCTGTTAGATATTTACGCAGAATAAACAGCAGAGCTCACTGTCGGGACTTCTTCAAAAGATTCAAAATATTGACTCTTCCTTCTTTATTCATCTTTGAATCCGTGTCCCTAATCTGTGAGCACGCTTTTCCAATTTTAGAAAGATCATTACACAGCCATCCAATTAGGAAAGCGAAGAACGACGTTTATCAACAAACTCCACGTCCAGAGTTATTTAAAGGCTCGATACTGTACAATGCCCAATCATTTGATAATTAAAATCAAATATATAACATCTTTTCCCGCATTTCGCAATAATTTAAAGGCATATTCACTGAAAAGTGCCTTCTACTCAATAATTCACTTCTATTCTAATATTAATATTCAATTCGGAGCATGCTACACACTCGTTTAATATTGTTATTGATTTTTAATACAAATTATCACCTATTTTGTGATTGCCATATAGTTTTTTCAATTATTTGGTTTAATTTTGACAATTTATACATGTAAAATATTTTACATATAAAAACTTTCACAAGTACATTTTCAAAAGTAATTTTGTTATTCATGGTATTTTTCTTGTGTATACTTCATATTTAGATTTTCTTTCATTTGTGTCTTCTTTTAGTTATTCGTATGTTTTTGTCTTAATATTTTACAAGCTTTTGTCTACAAATTGTAAATAATTTTTTTACAAAAAAGCATTTCTCTTTCATAATACATCATCCAAATATTGTACTAAACTTCTAAATCTAAAACGTTCAAAATAAAAAGAAGTAGTATTATTTATCAATAATATATATATATATATATATATATATATATATATGTATATATGTATATATATATATATATATATATATATATATACATATTAAAAAAATTATTTGTTAGAATATTACACGAACATATCATTGTTTAGCTGTCATAAAAAAAACTAATTTTCATTTTTGCTTTATTAAGGTCCATTTGTTAAATTAACCTCGCAGTGAAAGTTAACAGCGCTTTATAATTATTAATGAAAGGAAGTAATCTTGAAAAGAAAAGGTAATAAAATTTCAATTATACTAATTCTCACACCATGAGCTGAATTTTTCATAGATTATTTATGACCCAAATACTCTGAATATATTTATTCAAATGCTGAATTTTCTAATTCATTCACTTCAACTAGTGATTAATATGAGGAAAATTCACAAGTTGAAACGATCCAGAGAGTTTTCAAGATTAAACTCTTCCTATTATACAGAATGAGTATTAAAAATGGGTCATTTCACTTATCTCGGAAACTTATATAACTAGAGTTAGTAGGTGAAAATTGAAGTTAAATAACTTTCATTTCAAGAAGAACTCTACACTGTTTGGATCTTTGTAATTCAATGTTGTTACAACACCTACCCACCCAAGTTGATTTAAGATAACAACAGCTGTTAAAGAGAGAGAGAGGAAAAAACGGTTCCTTCCAGGTTCAGGGTATATATGTTCAAATTTTTTGAAGTTATTTTGTATTTTTTTTTCTGTTTCTGTTGTCTTTTTGTTTTTTTATTCCTTTTTTTTTGGAAATTTTGTTTGTTTATTATTTGATAGAAAGAGAATTACACAATGCGGGTGGGTACAGCTGCGGCTGCATTATTCCCTTTTGTCGACCATTTTGCTGGTGAACCGATTCATTAGGTTACAGAAAACCGCAGAAAACCTGCAACACTGACTACAAACACAGCTCTTATGCACAGAACTTTTTATATACAATATTAACAACGCTGTAGTTTATCATTTCGTGACTCCATTATCTTCTTAACGTGAGGAAATTCACTTTGAATTTTCACTGAATATTCCATTCCATTGAAATCATAGTATTTCAAACATCCTTCTGTCAAACTCATTCCCCCTAGGTAGTAATTGACTTTCCTCAATACCTTCTCGTTATAGTAAATACCGTTAATTCCATATCAAATATCACTGAACATTGGGTAAGTGAAATTTCACATTGTTGCAAAAAACGGAGTAAATTAAAATTTTTTAAAAAAGTTTGAACGTAGATACATAGATTCCATAGTTTTTCGTTTAATAATTTGAAATTCTACAGAAGAAATCCTAAATTATATATACATACATTGTTTTCCAGCGGAAGAAGTTTGTATAAATTTTAGGGTATGCTTCAACCTAATAAAAAGGCTAGATATTTTCAAGGGAATGGAAAGTCTGTTGTAATTATATAAGACTAAATTTTATGTATAAGATATATATGTTAGTGTGAATGTCCGAAATGTAGTATATAAGATACTCTGGTGTTAACATCCACCAAGGCGGTTGGTGAATGACCGTTATTTATCTATTTCATGACGATTTCGGTCATTCACCGGTAACTGTTATCATAGACCACGACGACTTGGTCAATGTTCATTATGACCGAGATTATAATACCTGCCTAATTGATATAGAGAAATAGAATCATGAATAGATGCAAATTGTTTATTAATCGAAATCATTAAAACAACCTACCTATACTAGGTGTAGGTAGGTAAAGTAGGTCATATGGTCTTAATAAAATATTATAAACTTGTCTGCATCACTTTAAGATTGCATGTCGATCAAATCGACCTGATATCTACTATTGAGTTCTGTTGACATAATAAGTCGCACCACAAGTCCTTTTTTAGGTGTACTTCTTTTCATTTCAAAAAATCGACAAAGTCTCAAATAGATCATCACTGTTTCATACGTAATGTTTTTGTATTTTAGTTGAATTTTTTTCAACATTCTAGTTCAACATTGATACCTAGTTCGCCTAGACCAGTTCCATACATAAACAAAATACCATTACCATAGCAACGAACAATAACTTATTAGTCAGTGTAAAGTTTGACGTCAAAAAAGTACACCAGAGTTACGCAGTATATTAAAAGAAAAAAGATGTCCACCGAAATTGTGAAAATCGAAAAATTGGAATATCGAGCCATCTACTTGTATATAAAAGGGTTGAGAGATAAGCAGATTTACGCAGATATTCTTTATACCCTTGGTGATCAATGTCCTTCGTATACGACGTGAAAAATTGAACTGCAAACTTCAAAAGAGGTAAATTCTCTATTGAAGATTATGACCTATTAGGAAGGCCAGTTTCTGTGTCAGTCCCCGAAAATATCGATAACATGATTTTATCGAATTGGGCTAAAACGGATGTCTGAAGCAATGAATATTTCATACTAACGCGTTCATCATATGGTTCACGTCAATTTGAATGTTGACCAAAATCGTGCAAGGGTGGAAGCATCGCGTTCGATCTGTGTTTGATTTGAAAACGATATAGACTTCTTAAACCGAATTGTTACTATGGATGAGACTTGGGTACATTTCTACGATCAAGAAACAAAGCAACAATCGATGGACGGGCGACACTCTGGTTCTCCAAGACCTAAGTTTCATGTCCAAAAATCTGCTGGAAAAGTTCTTGCTTCAGTTTTTTGGGAATTCCATAGAGTAATCATGATTGTTTTTTTGGATAATGGTAGAACAATAACTGGAAATTACTATTCGACATTAATGACCACTCCACGGGAAAATATTAAAGAGAAAAGACGCGAAAGCTAACCATAGGTGTTTTGTTTTTGCAGGACAACGCCCCTGCGCACAAACCTCATGTTGCCATCCAAAAAATTCGTGATTTAGGGTTTGAATTACTAGAACACTCGGTTTATTCACCAGATTTGGCTCTATCCAACTATCATCTCTTTCCTCAACTGTAAAAAAGTTTAAAAGGTCGTAAATTTTCTTCCAACGGGGAGGTAATAAAAGCTGTGAAGGTCTGGTTTGCATAGCAATAAGAAACACTTTTTTTGAAAGGTCTAGAGATGTTGCAGATTCGCTGTAATGAATGTATCCAATTAAGAGGAGAATATGTTGAGTAATAAAATATTTTGACATTGAAATTTTGTTTGGTTCTATAGTAGGCTAAGAATTTTTCAATATATCCTCGTATATTATATTGCAACGAAACAATCAATTTATTAACATCTTTATTTTTTAAAACGTCAAATCGTTTCATTTCATCAACAGCTCATTTATTTTGTGATAAAACTGATCACTTTGCACAGTCTTTTCATGCAAATCTGACATATTTAAACAGACATTACCTGTTCGCTAGATGTGTTAAAACAAAATAGCGCAGCGACGCATTCACGACAGTGCGCAGTGAGTGAGGCAGCGTATATTAAAGAGAGAACAGTATATATGACTTTCTCGCTCTTCGAACAAACACTGGTGTTTGTTAACATTCACACAAATTGTAAATCGCCGAATCTAAGTTTCGCAGCATCTCCTCCGTGTAAGTTAACATTCACCGGTGTATATCCGATTCAAGTATAAATTAAGGACAGTTTTCGAGTTACACCATCGAAATTGGTGATTGTTGACATACACTGGTGCATCTTAACATTCACTAATATTGGACATTCACAGTAACATAAACAATTTTCGTACTTGGTTGGGTACTTGTAGCAATTCAAGTTCAAACTGCAGACGAACGTTATTTCGTTGTGAAAGGACTTATTGAGGAGGTTGAGTAGTTTGTAGTTACGTCATCAATATGACGGACGTTCAGCTGTGATATTGCCTCTAATAAACATAAGTGGTTATCGTTTATCCTGGAAAATAGCATTAGAAAATAGTGGCAATTCATCATTTAACACGATGTCAAGCCAATCTCTTCTATAATTGTATATCAAAATGAGAAGAAAATGATTGAGGTATAGTTTCGATAAGTTTCTACATTTCATCAATAAACAGCCTTTGATCAAAGTTTAGACAGTAGACGGTCAAAAGCAATTGAGTACATAGGCCCGCTTTAATCAGGTACCTAGAGTAAAAATTTTAAAATCGCTAAGAAAACTGAGGGTGGTTTGATCATGAGTTGGAACCTCGCAAATGTGCATGCTGGGTACTTATCGATAACGTGGATTGCAGTTTCTTCCTCCTTCATGCACCTGAAGCATTCCGAATTGTTCGTGATACCTATAATATGGAGATGGCGTCTAATAACTACGTACGATTGAAAACTAGTTACTAGTTGTGTATTTTGTCTTATGCCAAATGCTTCGTAATTGAAGAAGGGTATTGAGAGATGTGATGGATACACCAAGATTGCTGATTTTGCTGATCCCGTATATCCAGACAGTAGACCCTACAGTTATCACCCACCAGTTATAGAACTTCTTTGTAAGCCTAGAGAACACAATTTCGAGTTGGGAGAAACTAGAGTGAAATTTTTCTCTCGATACTTCGCCGACGAACTCCCGTAAAGCTCGCAAATCATCGTGTACTCATATGAGAGCTTCAATACTAGGCTTGCTTCAACCAGTCACTGAAATTACACCACCAATTCCACAAGAAGCTGATAGGAAGATATTTTTCAGCATGCAGTTGGTAGTGAGTTCGACCAGGTAGAAGGTATATGGTCTATTGGTATTTTAAGTTCTTTCTTAGCTTCACTCTCTGTTCTCGTCCGTTTCATACTCGAGAAGAGAGACCTACTGAGTCATTGAATCAACTTTAAGGTCTCACAGCTACAAAGAGTGGAACCTAACCTAACCTATACTTAACACTCCTTAAGGATTTACCTTTGGAATAATATGATGCACTGCAAAGGTTTTTTTGTTGTAAAAACGTCAGACACCATCGTAAGATCAGTACGCGGTCTCAATACGAACAACACGACCAAAGTGAAGGCAGAAGACACTTAAGCTAGGCGCAAACTAAAGCCGCGGCGGGCCTCAACGCATCGCATTTCAAAATTGCGCCAAAGCTCATAGCAGGCGCTTCGGGCCTCACCGCAATGCAATATTTTGAATCAGTCAGGTTTTGGCAATCGTAAAAGATGGATAGTTCTGACGAAGAGCTTTTTTCATTCAATATGCTGTTTAACGAAGAGGTAAAGTATAAAAGAAAAAGAAAAGGTAGCATATGGGTACACGAGATTTGCAAGAAGAGAACTGTATATGGTGAATTTCACTCCCTTTTTAAATTTTTATTAGAAGATGAAAGAAAGTTTTTTCAATATTTTAGAATGAAATAAAAAATATTCTGAGCTCTTGTTTAATGTGAGTTAAGCTATAGTATTTCTTAATCAATCTTTAATCGAGTAAACTAAATGAAACGAACAGTAAATTATGAGACGGAAGGAAAAGAAGAAGATACATTATATTATTTATTCAATTTTAGATACTCATTAACTGTGTTTTGGATATCAGTATTCGGATGTAAAGTAATAGTCATTGGCACGGTTTCAATTTGAGATATTAATGAATTTTCTTCAGGCTTTCAACAATACGGACGTTGTTCGTATTTCCAAAGTGATGATTATTTCTTAGTGTTTCCGGATCAATAGAATTATCGGTTTTTATCCTATAAATTTCTTCTTCAGGCTCACAATTTTGAACACTTCGCGCTTAACACGTATTTGACTAGCTTCTGGAAATGATTTTACTGTTTGCTCCAAATTTTCTAAAAAGGCATCAATGGGATCAAGTTTGTTTTGTGAGCTATATTTCTTTAAATATACTCTTGGAACAAAGTGTGGGTTGCTGTGTTTCCCGTAACATCTTCTCTAGCTCGAGGTCTTTTATATATTTGTACGGAGTTTTCTTCTTCTTTTCACTCTATTCGGTTTTAGTAGAAGAATCTGAAGCTTGAGTGAAGCTATCGTCATCTGCACAGGCATTACTTGGTGAATCTGAAGCTGGCATATTTGAGTCAGTATCATTGTCATAGTCTAAATATGGGTTTAAAAATGACAGTATCTTAGTATACTATGGATCTTTAATATTTTTGACGCTTTGGCCACTTTTAGTTTTCCTCAATTTCTTCTCCCTAATCCTTTTCCACCTCTCTCTACAATCTTGAGCTGTAAAATAAAAAAATTAATCTAATAAAATGCTTTTTTTCATATTCTTGGCTACAGGGAGTCTGATGAGTCAAAGTGGAAAGGTATAGAAGTACAATTTAGACTGAAATGGAACTTTCCACACTGCGTAGGGGCATTGGATGGAGAACACGTGCTAATTGAAGTACCACCTAACAGTGGATCTCTCTATTATTGTTAGAAAAAAGTTTTTTCAATAGTTTTGTTAGCATTAGTTGATGCAGATTATCGTTTCATAATTGTCGATGTGGGTGGTCTTGGGAAAAACTCTGATACAAATATATTGAAGAATTCTAATTTTGGTAAAGCATTCCTTAAAGGACGGCTAGATTTGCCTGCTGATGATTTTCTTCCAGGAACAAATTTGAGGATGCCTTACGTAATAGTTGGGGATGAAGGAATCCCTTTGAAAAAATACTTGATGAGACCTTAACCAGGAAATCAGTTAAATAGCTATAATGAGTAAGAGGTTTCTAATTACAGACTCAATAGGGCAAGGCGAGTTAGTGAAAGCATTTGAGAGCAGAGAATATGACTCATGACTATAGTGGGGAAAAAAAGAGTAGATCGAGTCAGAAACACTGACAGCAGGGAACAATGTGGGGTGCAAGACATCGTAAGATGGTGTAGACAAATATAAAGATATTAGTACGCCCACGTAGAATGGAAGAAAATAGACTGCCACGCAACGTACTTTAAGGAAAACCAATAGGGAAAAGAGAACATGAATGACCACCTAAGAGATGGATGGACAGCTGGCAGTCCACCTCCCAGGAACTGATACAGAGGAATCTGTAAAACTAAGAGATATGAGATCTTGAAACTAAATAAGAAGGAAATAAAGTGTACCAATTTAGTGAAAATCATTATCCCTTCTCAGTACATACCTGTCTCAGGTACCTGTGACACTTCTTGGCCGAATTGAACAGGGAATGTGAAACAACCTTGGAATTAAGCTCTATCATTTGTATTATCTTTGTAATAGTGTATGCCATGGTTTATTAATTTGGAATGAAACAATATTTCAAAGCTCATAAAGGGGAAAACTAAAAGCGTTCAAAATACCTTCTATTTCTTTAATATTATCATTTTGAAGTAATTGTTTATAGAGATGAAGTTTGATTTGTGTCAAAAAATAATAGAATCATGAATGAATGATTCAACAGCACTCTGTATATTTCTAGATTTTCAAAATAAATAGAAATACTTCAACAAATTTGATAATCAGTTGAATATGTTTTGTAGATATCGCGAAATGATTAATAAAATTAGATAAGAGAGAAAATATTTGTCAACGACCATTAGATTGAAGAAACGTCCATTCTGTAAAAAACTAGAATGTGTAGGAGATTCTGTGAGGAATTTTAATAAGCTTGAATCGATATCCTCGGAAAATGCAAATTCCATTAAGCATTCGGCTTCTCAGGGCAGTTTATCGTTTCAAGTTTCAAATTAAATCCACATCGTTTATTAAATAGTATGCCAAGACAAGGGAATGGAGGTTCTGATTTTGTAAGACCATTCGTTATTATATTTACAAGTAATATAGGGGGAATTGTGACTCCATCTTCTAATTAATTGAATATTTTTGAGTGTATTTCATCAACAAATTTCTGGTTTTATGAAACATTAATATTTGACTACCAAAAACCCTCTCATAATATTTTAAGAAATTACTTATTTCTTATATTAATCCAAAATTCTTGGTGAATATTGAATTGGGAATATAATTGTAGATATTGTTTTTGGAAAGCATTTTATAAAAACAATTAACAAATAATCATGTATACTTATAATAAAAATATAAATAAAATTACGTTAACCAAATTGGTGTTTCGATTGTTGTTTGCTATAAACTAAATTTAAAATTAATAACGACCCCAGAATATTCGAATGGACAGTTTTTTTTCACTGTTAAATCTAAAAAAGCTCAATTGTATGCTCTTATTGTTTCTTTTAAGATAACAATTTCGTTGTCAAATTAGAAATTAATTTATCAGTTAATTCAGCTTGCTTCTCTTTACATTGTCCGACACCAGTTTTCTCTTTATTTTTTTTTTAAATTGAGCCTGGCATTATAATTGAATCGAATCAAAATTCTCAATCTACAAAAGTCTTGAATAATTTTGAAACATATATCTCTCTTTTTTTTTATCTTATTGGGTAACCCTTTTACCACTGCAGGTACCAGTTCAAGACTGATTGTCTTTTCTAGAACCTGAAAAGAGAGATCAGCTCTTTTCGTACGAGGTGTCTTTCCATTTCCTGTTTTCAAGGACTTCTAGCATCTAGGTTCAAAGTGGGGACGGCAGTCTTTTTCAAGATTTTGCGAAAGGGAATACTTGAAATCATTTATTATATATAAAGCAGGAATTAAAGCTTTGTGTGATGTTTATACTCATACTTTTTAATGATAAATATTGAAAAACATTTGCATTCTTTTTAGGGTGGAGTTTTTAACAAATTTTCTTAACTGAAATAGCTACCAACTGATGAGTATGCTAAAGTCAATGCTAAAAATACTTCTTCATCAATTCTATATTTTTCCCACATCAAGCTTGTTGAATCTTCTTTACTCCATTTATTTCCAATTGAATAGCTTTGAATTGAATGTGGTTCCATATATGACTTTCTGTTTGTTCTAATGCTTTGCATATTTCTATGGTTTTCACTAACATCAGGTCCAACTCATACGATAATCTCATGCTGAGCTTATAATTTGTAACTATTTTATCCATAATCAATTTTTCTTTTTGGTTTTCATATGTATAATTTTGTTGTCTCAAAAACGTATCAAATAATTTTCTTAGACTTTGTATTTTTGTATTAAACTTGTGTGATTCAACACATGAATGGCATAAATTTTCTCAAATTCTTCAGTTAATTCAAAATTCTCCAAAAGTCATGAATAATTTTGAAACGTATATCTCTCTTATTTTTTTATCTTATTTGGTAAATTTTTTACTGCTCCAGGTACCAGTTCAGGACTGATTGTTTTTTCTAAAACTTGAAAAGAGAGATCAGTTCTTTTAATACGAGGTGTCTTCCCATTTCCTGTTTCCAAGGACTTCTCACAGCCAACATCTAGGCTCAGAGTGGGAACTGAAGTAAATTAGTAAATTTTTGAAGACTTTGTGCAAGGGAAGACTTAAAATCATTTATTATATTTAAAGCAGGAATTGAGGCTTTGTGTAATGTTTATACTCATACTTTTTAACAATAAATACTGGAAAACATTTGCATTCTTTTCTAATTGTAAAAGATACTAGATTATTTGACTTAGGGTATACCAAGTTGATACCATTCTTTAGTCCTATCACTTTTGAATGAAGCAACAGCACAAATCTATGCAGGCATTGCAATCCAAATTAATATTAGTATAATTTTTCCATATTTTATTATGCAAGCCTACCAAAAAACTGGTTGAAAAACGTTGCAGAATATTCAAATATCAGTATAGATATCACTAAAACTTTAATCTAACTAGGTTTGTATAAGTTCTTCAAAGTATATTGTCACGATTGTATAGTTAAAATCCAATAAAAATTGATAAACAGTGAAAAAAATTCGTTAAATCACATCTAAACGCCCTTGACGCTTCCAATTCTACACTGAAGATTACATGTTCTTATGGCGCTAAGCTAACCTCTTGTGTAAAGTCATTAGACCGAATCCACAAAATCACGCTTGAGGATAACAACCTCTTCATTCTACCACAGCTGCTGAAACACCAACAAGTGACCTTTGTTCCACTGGAAGCCATATGAGGATGATGCTGATGATGACGAAATAACATGAGCCATGAAATGATTGAAATTATCCAATCACTTATTATATTTGTGTAACGAAAGTGAAACCTGAGTTCCATGGAACAAAATAGAATTAAGTTGAGTAATATATGCGTGATAAACAGAATAACCATTCTGTATTCCTAATTTACGAAGTTTATTCCTTCTAACATAACAACTCAGTAATTGTAAGTTCCTTGTCAGCACAGACGGAAACTTTCGGAGACATCTCTATAATTCAATTCCTTTTCGTAAATAAGTCCACACAAGTACAAAACTTGGAATATATCTAGGCTATTCAACATATTTAATGAACGATACGGAATTGTGTGATGAATTATTTAAATACCCAGGGCAAAAGACGATTCGCGTTTTAAAGAATGTCGATGTGATGTGAACGTCACGTTGAAATAAATATTTTATACTACAGTGGCGGCTTGTCAATAAATGTTATGTCACTACCCGTAACCAAAAATTGAAATATTTTCAAACTGTGAAAATATCATTGATATTTTGAAACACACATTTTACAGATATATACGTAAATACTTCTTATTTTCCTATGTGCTGTGAAACTATGAGTTGGGAGGTTAGGAGAAGCTTTGAGTTGGCACGTATTAGTTTATGGGCCTTTTCGGAGAACTAGGAGGTCTTTTAGAGTAGCTTTGTGTTTGTTAGATTGGAAACTGTTCAGACAATTCTTGTTTTAACGGTAAGTGGCTATGTAATTGGGGCCAGCACTATTTATCAGAAAGAATAATTGGTGATAGAATAAAAATATCTAATATTCATAATATAGTGGTTTGTTAGGATCAGATGAATAATATTTTGTATAGGAAAAGCGATTTATTCATGTATAGAAGTGTTATATTAGTCAAGACAAATCTAATTGAATTATTATTAAATACAGAGTTCTGCCGCCTTTTGCTACAATCATGGCTTCTAGACGTCGAGGCATTCTCTCCTTGTATACGTTTGCATATGGTTAATAAACTTTAAATCAATTCTTCACTTTGTAATCAATTCCTTGGTATTAGCCCATCAGCCAGGAAATTAGTTAATTTTACGGTTTTCTTTGTGACACGGTATTGGGATGTTGCTGTGATTCAAGCAAATTTTCTGCGAATGTTACGTGATTAGTTTTAGTTTTAGTTAGAAGTCAGTGTAAAGTTTGGCGTCAAAAAAGTAAGCCAGAGTTACGCAATAAATTAAAAGAAAAAGTATGTCCACCAAAATGGTGGAATTCGAAAAATTGGAGTATCGAGACATCAACATGTACCTGTATTTAAAAGAGTTAATAGGTAAGCAGATTTACAAAAATATGCGTAATAGCCTTGGTGATCAATGTCCTTCATATGCGACCGTGACAAATTGGACTACAAGCTTCAAAAGAGGTAAATTTTCCATTGAAGATGATGACCGATCGGGAAGGGCAGTTTCTGTGACAGTCCCCAAAAATATCGATGCAGTTCATTACATTATTTTATCAGACCGTCGAATTGGGCTAAAACGGATATCTGATGCACTGAATATTTCACACGAACGCGTTTATCACATAGTTCACGTCAATTTGGACATGAGAAAAATTGATGCAAAATGGATACCCAAATGTTTGAATGTTGACCAAAAGCGTCCAAGGGGAGAAGCATCGCGTTCGATGAGACTTGGGTACATTTCTACGATCCAGAAACAAAGCAAAAATCTGCTGGAAAAGTTCTTGCTTCATTTTTTTTTGGATCGCCATGGACTAATCATGATTGATTTTTTGGAAAGCGGTAGAACAATAACTAGAGATTACTATTCGACATTACTGACCACTCTACAGGAAAAAATTGAAGAGAAAACACGCGAAAGCTGTCCAAAGGTGTTTTGTTTTTGCCCCTGCGCACAAATCTCATGTTGTCATGCTAAAAATTCGTGATTTAGGGATTGAATTACTAGAACATCCTCCTTATTCATCAGATTTGGATCCGTCCGACTATCATCTCTTTCATTAACTGAAAAAAAGGTCGTAAATTTTCTTCCAAGGAGGAGATAATAAAAGCTATGGAGGTCTGGTTTGTGGAGCAAGAAGAAACATTTTTTTTTTGAAAGGTCTAGAGACGTTGCAGGTTCGCTATAATAAATGTATCTAATTGAGAGGAGAATATGTTGAGTAATAAATTATTTTGACATTGAAATTTTGTTTGGTTCTATAGTAGGCTAAGAATTTTTCAATATATCCTCGTATATAAGATCATGCCCTGGAGCTTTTCTTGGATCGGTTTCATTGAAAACAACTGATTCAGTTGTATAAATGTAAAATTATGGAAAGTTGATTTGAAAGGGTTGTTCGAGAGTAGTTGTTATTTCTTCGTTTTCTTCTATTGCTGATTTTATATTAAACATTTAATGTAAAATGATTTGCGGAATCTTGTGCTATCCATTTACTGCTTTTTGTCAATTCACCCATTTTGTCTGTTATACATGGTGTTACTTTTACCTAATCTTTGATGAATAGATTAACTGTTTGTTCTAATGATTTGCAAACTTCTATGGTTTTCTGGGTCTCTCATTTAACCTTTTGCCACTTTAAATAAATCAAATATATCCTTATACCCTTTCTTCCAATTGGTACTTAGGTCTCCTTAGAGTTTTCATTTTAACATTTATTCTTTCGTTTACAGAGTCATTTTCTTAAGTTCATTTCTATCTACTAATCTTTTCTGCGTATCTCTATTCATATTCTTTTCTTGACTGCACCATGTAACGTATCAAACAAAGTGGTATTGAACAAGAGGACATTATGTTTGCTCTCTGGTACAAATCGATTTCTGTTTTTATAGACATCACAGACGACATAAATACACATATAACAATACTAAAATTCACCTTATGGATCTCTTTAACTAATATAAAATTCGTTTGACTGGGTGCTGAGAAAGTGTATTGTTAAATAAGAGATGATTATTAGTCTTCTCTATCTCTTTATTTTGAAGATAGAGAAGGCAGTATATGACTGGAATTGTACTATTGGAAGAGAAATTAGAATCGGATTACCACTATATCCACTCGCTATTTAAATCAAAACTTGTTATTCACCTGTTTCTCTCTCTACCGGGAGTTCGGGCCGACTTGAACAAACTCCCATATTTCGGTTTATTTGTCTTTAATATTAACTCTTAGTTATGAACCTGTGGAAATCGGTCAAAACATTTATGAATATCCTTGCGTAATAAGATGCGAATACACGCAATCAATAACTAAAATTTTGTAGCTCCATCATTTTGACCTCGTTCTCTTGATCTAGAAATCCTAACTAATTTCCTCACTAATAAATATAAATATTACAGTGATTGGATTTTTTAGCTGCATTTACTAGTCCCAACATTCCAATATGACATTAAGCTACATGTATATGTTAAAAAAAATCTTATTTGCATTGTTTCTCAAGTAACATAGATTTTATCCATATTATTAACTTAACTAATCCAAATCTCTCTGGTGATGGAGAAGTTTTGAAAATTGTTAATGAGTAGGGAAAAGTAATTAAATATGATTAATAGTTGGCCTGCAAAAACAGATAAAATCTCATGAAATCTAATAAGAAGAAGTTCGTACGATTAAAATTGAATTCTAAAATTGCAGGCTGTTTATTTGTTTTATTTATTTAATTTCTACAAGTTTTTAGATTTTTTTGGGATATATAAGGAGTGTCTGTTGTGCAGTTTAGTTAGTTTATAATAAATAGTCGTGGTGAACAGATAGAATTAGAAAGTAATCAAGAAATTTTACTTTGTGACAAATGAATTAATTGATATATTTCTTTTACTTATACTCTGATTTCTCAATGTGATATCATCTAACCCTATAAGTCCCGTCAAAGACTTCTAGTCATTCACTGTTTTCTTTGATCACGCGACCTACATCGAGTACATCAACTTGAGTTATTTGCTAATGTTTTTCTTGAAAAACTGTCATAGGTTTAATCTAAATTATAAGTTGGTAACTAAGCTCTCAACCTAGTATCATATGAAACAACTAAAATTTTCATCTCATAATAGTGGGCTGAATATAATGGATAAACGGCAATCACGGCTTGAACTAAACCGCTCCTCTTGACTAATTAAGGTGTAATTTGTATCTTATGACGTTTTGACAAAGAACACATATGGTCGTCTCATAGCAACTTCAAGTAATTAATCTCTCCCTTTACAGATGGTCCATCCAATTTTAGAATGAGTGATAGTTAATCACAAACTTCGCCATTAAATCAATTCCAAAAGAGATTTTAGTTGAATTTTTAGTTATAAAGACCGAAATTATTCTTCTGTATTTGAAATCACTTATTCATTCAGAAAAATGAATATCGATTTCCGATCGCTCAGTATAGAAAGTTGACTCAGTGATTTCATCGAGTAGACACGTTGTTAGTGAATTGCAGTGAAGGCGGACTCAGGTAGAATTATGTTTGTCAACACAAATTTAATTGTGAGGAGATTATCAGCTTTTTGAAGTAGCCGTACTTCTAAGTACAGTTAAAAATTTTATTTTTAGGTATTTTAGGTGAAGATAGGAAGATCAAAACAAGAAATTATAGGCATGGAGCCTGAAAACTTTTAAAATAGGGATAAACTTTACGACAGAGGCACGTCGAATGATAGAATGAGGAAAAATTTCTAGAGAATAATAAGGAAACAGAATGAGGAAAATAGAAAAGAATAGAAATTCAAAACGCAAGAATTCAGACTATAATAGAAACTAACCAATGGATGGAAGCCAGCATGACAAAACTTTTGAAAAATATTGAAGCTATGGAAAACAGTCTCTCAACCACCGTAGAGATAGTTGAGAGTCCAAAAATTCGAGCCAGCGAAAAGCAAATGTAATATTGCTCAATGGAAGGAGATTACACCGAAATAAATAACATGGTAAAAAAGAAGCTAAGTAGAAAGGAAAAACTCTGAAGAAAGAAACAGAGCGTATGAACAAATTCAAAAAGAACTAGAGCAAATAAGGAGAGAGGAACGGAAAAAACAGGCAAAATCGTAGAGAAGACCACCTCCAATAATATTAAAGTCACACAGAGAACATAACAACAGCGACAAAAGAGGTTTTAAACAAAATGAAGATGCTCCTGAGCGAGTATAGACTGAGAGATTGAGCGGTATACGTACCTACTCAAGAAAGAAAGGAAGCCAGTCGTTACAGGACTGTCGGACGTCGAAACCGAGCTAAAGGAAAATGGACTGAAACCCAAAATTATATATTATGCAACAAGTGGGAAAAGTTTAATTTCATTCACGAGTGCCGCAAACACACGAGTGAGAAAAGTACTTGTCCCATATGTTGCACACTATACTTTTTATACAACTGCACAAATTGAAAGATTAGAAGTAATGGAACTCAATGTTGATTTTTATGTTTAGTAAAACCAAAATAATACTAAAATATCTTGTTAACTGTTGAGCAATATTATTTCAAATTGAGGACTCCGCAGCAAGAATGACGCAGCTCCATAAAAGTCGATTTTGAGAAAATAAAAAAAAAACTTTTATACGCCATAGTTTATTAGATACCACTTTTACATTTTAAACTGCCAAAAGCACGTACCTTTACAAATACCGAAAATCTTCTAAAAATATAATATTTTAAAGCAAATAAAAAGTTGTTTTTTAATGGATCTACGTCATTCTTGCACCAAAACTTCAAAAAGTGTGCGTGTCTGCAATAATGAAAGAGCTAAAATTACATTTGAACGCAAAATTTGTATATATTTATTACATAAACTTTATTCAACTTTACTCATGAAACAAAAACAATAATAATAAGTCATAGAATCTAATACTATTCAATAGTTTCTTCGTCGTTGGTCATTTCGACGTCACTACCTGTGTTCCCCTGAGCAAAAGTTAATTTTTCATAGTAAGATAGGTCGTTTTTTGGCACGTATTGATTTGCCAGCACCATCACGTTGTCATATTTTACTTTTTTCAATGGCAATTTTTCTTTATTTTTTATTTGGTGCCGTATTGGTATCTAACGTAGAACGTTGAATATTGAATGTACTATAGATAGGTACATTACAAGACTCGCTGCACTGGATTCCACTGTTTGCTTCATATAAAATCAGTTTGTATTTGCTTATCGCAAATTTCTGTCTATGCTAGTTGATGACTGTTTTCTTAAAATGTGGCTTTAAATAATTTACAAAGTCAAAAATCATGTTTTGTTCTAGTGGGGCCACTTCAAAGTTTCTGCTGCATTTGCCATAATGTGTCATATATTCTTGAGGAGTAAATATTCGTTCGATTTTTCTTAATGCTTTTTCTACAACCCCAAATGACCTGTCACATGGCAAGAAGGAGTGGCCAGGTTCAGGATATCGATAAAGAATCGACTGAAACTGTTTAGTTTGGGCCAAAGTGAATAGATATTGTACTAGGCTTCCGTTCTTGTTTTGAGCAGCGCAGTTGTCTGAGAAGATGTACAATGTTTTCACATCCTTGGACATGGTTTATCATACATGTAAAAAAGCGAAATTCCTGTTTTGGCTGAATAAATGCAGAAATTAAAAACCCATAACTACCTAAGATAAAATGCATCTCCTGAAGGGACTTTAGGTAAAGGTGCATTCTGTTGATGATCAAAGCAGAGTACTTCTACCTCGGGACTATTTTTAGCTTCTTATGTTTTTTCTTTGAGTGCATCAAAGAATACTTGAGCTCTGCTTACATGAATCTGTTTAGAAGTTTTAATTTGGTTTAATTCTTCATCGGGTAAGGGTAGCTTAAGTTTATTTTTATATTCGTCGCAAGTCTTGCAAGTGACCGTGGGCTGCCAAACGAAATATTAAAATTAGCCTTGAAATATCTAAAGTAGAAGTCGTAAGTCACTTTCGGACGGAAAAGATGTTTTTTATCTTTTAGGCCATATATATCAAACATATCTTTTTCATATTTTTCTAGATATAATTCATACAGCTTCTTGACATTTAATTCCGGTGAAAGATACATTTTATTATTATTTTTTTGACGACTGTAATGAGACGATCTCTTGGGAAAACTGCGAATATGGCTATCTACTTGCTCAACGATTTCTGGGGGGATCATGTTGGGTCTAGTGTGATGCTTTCCACAACCATCCTTAGGAGATGTGATAGCGTCGTTAGATTTTAAGAAAGCTGACAAGCGATCAATTCTTTTAGATGATATACCATGAACCGCACCAAATGCTTTTTTGCATACTCGGCGGGATTTTGAACCAATACAAATATGAAATTTAAAAAAATGGATTATTTCAGAAAATAAATTGAAAGGTGGGTAAGTACTTACCATGTATTTATGGGAAACGTTTCGTTGCCGACCATTTCCTGTCTTAGGACGTTTTCTGGTTACTTCTGACGTACTTATTAGGCCTACAAGGTAAGTCTCCTGCATTACTTTCTCGCCAATTTCATTAAATTTATTTATGATCTGCGATTCATTTACAGACTTCCTGTTTGTTTTTCTAACCTCCAAACTATCACTATCACTACTTGATGTGCTACTGTCGGCTGTATCTACCACATATTCATCACTGGAACCACCACTAAAAGGTTCAGGTTCACTGTCCAATTCCTCTAACATATTACACTTGTTATAAACTCAAAAATAACAACTAAGAATATTATAGCAAAGGTAGAAAACTAACGCAAACAGTTAAACTACTAAAATATCTAATAAACGTCAAAACAAAATGCGATGCGCGTTTGGGGCAAGAGCGATGTAGCTCCGGAGCTACGTTTTTCTTGCTCCAAACACAGTATGACGCATCTCCATTATTACATGCTTCATTATACCCAATCACCATAGCTGCGTCGATCTTGCACCAAACGATAGCTAATATTTTGATCATTGTAAACAGCGCATAACCCCGATTTTCGTTAAAACTGGAGCTGCGTCGTTCTTGCTGCAAAGTCCTCAATTGTAGATGATCGTGAAACTTTTACAATTTTGTAGAGTTGAACTTGGAACTTCATTTCTCTTTATTAAATTTTCTGTTTTGTTAATTTTAGATGTTGAGGGTTGATCGTTCATATACGATGTATTTTCTGTCTTCATTTCTGTAAAGGATTCGAGTGGTTTTTCAATTAGACCAGAGCATAGTGGCGCATTCGTTTGCAAAATTGTTTTGAGTTGTAATTTTTTTAAAATTTCTGGGAGGTGTTCCTGATTATAAAAATGTAAGATGACCATTGATATCTTTTGATGTTATTGTTTAAACAACGAAAAACTGAATAAGCCAGAAAAAATGAATTTTTTGCAATGAATTATTTTTTTTATATTCTCCATATTATTTCGAATAAAAAAAGTCCTTACACCTATAGGTAGATAGGTATTTTGGAAATCATAAGATTTTATGACCCGAGTAAACCGACAATGTTCATTGGAAACAGGTAGAGATTTTTCACGAATCACAAGTGTATTTGTCCTTTTTTATCTTACTGGAAATTAGTGTGCAAAAAAGGATATTTCTTAGACGGTATCTGACAATGACTTTTCCATAAATAAAAATAAATGCTGAAAATAAATGTTTCTGTTAACTTCAATCACCAAAAAAAGTTATATGAAATATTTTAATAATAAATAAAAATCTCATTACACATAAAAATAAGTAGGAAAATTTAATAGATTAATATTAGAAGCAGTAAGAATATTTTATCAACGTATTACTGCTGAAAAATAGCAAACAATTTTTTAAACGCGTCGTCGTAACGAGCATATTGTTATAACAAAAATAAAACAAATAAAAACAACTAATGGGTTGGACATACGAATAGGTATACGGACTTTTTTCATTCGAAATGTTATAAAGAATATAAAAAAAATTAATTCATTGCAAAAAATTCATTTTTTCTGGCTTATTCAGTTTTTCGTTGTTCAAACAATAACATCAAGAGATATCAAGTGTCATCTTTTATAATCAGGAACATCAGAATATCTTTTCGTTGGTGTAAATGTCGTCATTTAATTACTATTCTTATAATGATGTGAACACTATTTACAGCTTAACAGCAAATACTGATGTGTTAAACTAAACAAATATACTAAAAATCACACTGATAGATCTAGAATCTTAAATTTGAAATGGTTTCATAGTAGCAAACTCAGATAACGTTCATCAGATTGATGTGGAATATACAGATTCTTCTCAAGGTTTTGATCGCTTAGATTATAGCATTCTTTTCACTGAGCTATATACTATGGTTTTAACTCCATAGAAATAAATGAAACTTCTGGAATACCCCTGGGCCGTTATTATTTTCAATATTCCTGATATTGTCTTCAGATTACATTCCAATGTTTTTTATGCTGAGGACTATTCTATTCCTCTTAAAATTATAGAATATTATCCTTATCTTTATATTTCTAATAATATGCTTAAAAGGTCTGCAGAATTCGTTGATCTTGGTGTTTCATTGTATATTCAATGAAACTGTAAAGCATATTAACATCATCTTTTATATGGGATCAAGGAATCGACAAACTTTTATGGTATTTTTCCAGTACTATTTCTAGCATGAAAAAAATTTCATTTCAATTTCCCTTATTTTTTGGAACACTTCTGACAAACAAATGCTGGTGCACCAATTATAATTGACCGTTCTACGTTGCTCTAACGGGGACGATATGTCACGTTATGTTGAAAAAATAAGCTACTATTGGTTTTCTGGCAAAATAGTCGATTTTGGAAAACCCTCACAAAATTTATTCTATAGCGAAGGGCGGCCACGATTGAATTCAGGAAACCAGCGAAGCACGGTGGATCGAAGCGGCTTGATCGGCACACTGCTATTGGTTCAACTCACGTCGAAAATCCTGGAAAATTATCGCACAAAAATGTTTGCGATTTAACATTTAATGTTTCAAGTTTCTGTAAACAACTCAAATAGCCTCGTATACCAACACCTTTTGAGTACGATCACCATTAGAATTGCCAAACTTCATGGTGGTAATGTCAAATTTGACATATTCTCATAAGTATTACCAATCTCAAAACTTGAGTAGCAGCCCTCATAGCTTAATTGCAGACTTTTATGTAAGTTTCCCCATCCATTAATTGACCGCTGGGTTGTGGGGTGGTGTGAATAAATAAATAAATATATTATTGAGAAGAAAAATGAATTAATGAATGTATACATGAATATATCAACGAATAAATGAATACGCAAAAAAATGAATGCATAAAAATGAATGAATGGTTTTGAAAGAACGATCGCACTGAACAGTAAAGATAGGGCTTGAACTTCAGTGAACTGCCAGTTTCTCATTTCGAGAAGATTTCTGAAGGGTCCACTGATTTCGAGTTATGTCACTACTACCTAAATTAATAAGACCGCGGTACTCAGGCGTGAGGTCGCTATAAGAAGGCGAAGCTACGTATACAGAAATCGTTCTTTCCTTTCGGTAGGGCTTCCGGTAGAAATGCGGATGCCAGACATTAAACAAGTCCCTTAATCTCACTCCAAGTGCAAAAAAAAGGTATGTTTCTTTAAAAGAAGTAGGTGAACGCGATCAATAAGAAAATTAATAATAAGTTTGAACCATTTTTTATTTGAAATTTCTCTTGTTTCCTGTTTATAACATTTCTTTCAAATCGTTTAACTGAAAGTGTGACATGTTTATGACACACTAGCTATTCCACGTGGTTTTGGTTGAAGACTCTATGGATAACAAGCAACTTTTTCTGATATCTGGTGAAAATAACTGTGTAGATAAGTTTGGTTTTTACTCCGTCAATGAAAAATTTTTTAACGAAAATATTCAGGATTGACATTTTGAAGTTTTCGACGATTCCGGAAAAATTCCGTAGTTTCCAAGAGAAAATCGATCTCAATTGGAAAATAGATAACAGGATTATATAAGCTGGGGTAAGTGAGGTCAGTAGTGCAGTAAGGGATATCGCGCCCCTCTCCTATTGATTCGTGCTTATGAAAATATAAAAACGTAACAATACTGAGAGATTTATTGTAAATAAAAATAACATTGATGATCTAATATTCTGTATACATGGTGTTCCTGGACTTAATGCAGAAAATTAAGTGACTAATTTTTTCCACATTTTTTCACATTCATCATTTTTTTCTCATGTAACACGATATTCGACAACATGGAGTTCAATTAGAAATGTTTGATTGTGTTTAATACCTCCTGTATTTTCAATGAATAATTACAATGTATCTTAATTTTTTTTAGAATGTCTCTTCATGGCGAACGGTTGGCATGTACAACCATATGAAAATCTACATATCTCCGAAACCATAAATTTTATCGAGTATCTTTTTTTTAAGAAACGATTGAGAAATTTATTTTTGCTATCCTTAAGTTGTACAGATTGTCCCTGTAATTGTTAAGGATTGTTAACCATTGACATGAGCCGCCCCCTCGGATGTAAAATTTAGGAATTATACTTAAATTCAAGTTCTAATTTCGCTAGTTTTCATGTCACAGCATTATTTTCACTTTACGTACTCACTCCCAAATTTTTTTGCTGAACACCCTGTATAAGGTAAATAAGCTGATTAATTCCATTAACATTTGAAAAGGATTATTTCATAATATAACTGCATTCTGTTGTTTTTTATAAATAGTTTTTCCTTCGCAATAATATATATATATATATATATATATATATATATATATATATATATATATATATATATATATATATATATATATACGAGGTTTATCCTGAAAATACGTATCAAAGTTGTACTCTCCTTGAGACTAGATGCATTTCTGCCACTGTTATCATTGCTGAAATTTGTGATTCTGTTCTAAATCGGGTGAATAAGGCTATTGATTTATTACGGTGAATGAGCTTCGAGTCAAGAACTCACGCACAACGAGCGACATGTGAGCGGGCGCATTGTTGTGATGAAGGATCCACACGAGCTCGAAGACGCCTCTCTCAAAATTAGACGTAAAAATTCACCTTCGCTCTTTGACTTGGAGGGAGAAATTTCTTGTTAACAATGCACCTAATCCAAGAAAATTGTCTTGCATGAGATAAAAGCTCCACATCGAATTCGCAAAACCAGGAATAGTCTCCTGTGATGACCCGCACCAAATTTCGCAGAATTCAACCCTCTTCACTCTCTGCTCTTGAGTCGGTACACATTTTCACACATTTTCCAATTCATGTGTGAGAACTTCGTAAACGATGCTTTTGGTGATTAACTGCTCGTCAGCTATCAATCTTCATAGTTTATAGTTCATAGTTCCTAGATTTAAGCGGCCATGAAGCCTTTGAACATAAACCTTCAGATAGGTCCCCGTCATGCCCCACTTGACGTTACCAAAGTCCTCTGAGAAGCCGATCAGGCTTGAGCCCTTTGATTTCATTAAGCAAATTGTGGGATTTGTTCAGGTGCTTAAACCGCATCCGTGTGAATGCTGGGCACTCACAGATAACGTGATCTGCAGTTTCGTCCTCCTCAATGCACCAGCGGCACCTCTATGCAGCAGCGACAATCCGGATCATTCGTGATGCCCACAGTGTGACGGTGACGTCTTAGAAGGTAGTGTCCGGTTGGAAGTCCGGTCACTAGTGTGATTTCGCGCCTATATAGCTGAAGCAGTTGTTTGGTGAGAGACGAGCGGGGTTCATCTATATAGGCCTTCGCTTGTCTCATGCCAGACGTCTCCATCCATCTCTGCCGAGCCCACCTTGCAAGAGAGACTTAATGACAGCGCTTTTGGTCACACCAAGGATAGATTCTGGCCCTTCTGGACCCATTGTTGGGTTCGCTGATCCTTCCTTGGGTTAATCCTCAACCCTTTGGACCGGTACCACCTATCCACTATCCGCAGGGCCTTTGTCATAGGGCCCCGAGAGGCAGCGGCGTTCTTTCCCGAGCAAAGGATGATCAAGACGTCAGCATAAGCCTGTGTGTACACGTCTCCCTTATTTAGAACACTGATCAGGTCGTCGACGACCAGACACTACAAGATTGGAGATAATACTCCGCCTTGTGGGCAGCTCCTGGTCGCGACGGTATCGACAATTACGTTGTGAGAGCATAGCCCTTATCCAACTTCCGAGGGACATTTCGGTGCCACGACACTCAAGCGCTCAGCAAATGAGTTCAAAAAGGGTGTTTCCCCTTCAATGTCAAAAATTGCTATCATTCTGACTCTTCTACAGTCAAATATGCTCTCCACCCTCTCACCAGGTGGTGCAGAGCCAGGTCCGTGGACTAGCCAGCCAGGAAGAGCTATCAATCTTACTGTCAATATACGATATTACAAAATACGAATTGTTCTAACATTTTCATCGGAACTCAATTTTGACGGGTGTCCTGAGCGAGAGTCTCTTTTCACTTTTCCTCCACAAAAATCACGCTATATACATAACGATACATGAAAATATCGTTAGTAAACTCAAACAGATAAATCATGTAGATTATTTTTGATATCATTTGTACATTTATTGATTCTTTGGATAGAGGAAAAAGTACTAAACAAAGAAGACTCTTCAAATGAAACAGAGCAGATAACATCTTCTTTAGGTGGAGCCCAATTACCTTTTTCTCTAGCATCAATCCACAAATTTCTAAAATTAATGTCTGAGGAATACTTAAAAATCAATCTTTCAAATCCAAAATTCTTCAACTACAATTAATTATGGCTCATAATATTCAGTAATTTTTCAGGGATTTTAATTTAAACATAATTGAGCAATTTTCCAATAACTTACCTATGACATTTCACACGAGAAGACGCTTCATTCATTATCGCACTATCACATTAGAACTTAACACTGAACCAATATTAAGCTCGACGTTTTCACACGATGTGATCTATTCGAACACTTGATCAAGACTAATTATATTTTACCATAAGTAAACCGTAATTCAGGCTTCTCCTTACGGTTCAAGTGCTTGTTTCCATCTTTTATAACTCCCATGGGTAAAATATAAAATTTTATACCCGATCAATGAGATTTTCAAAGTTTTTCTCGTTATTATACATATTACGTTTTATTGTTCACAGCTCGATCCTTCAATTGTCCACCACATTCACAAATGAAGGAATTGGGAGGCTCCATTTGTTATAATCCCGTCCCAACTTGTGATGACCCAAATCCAAAATATATTCGTAATCGTACCGATGGATGGTGCTATTTTGAAGTAATACGCGTTTGTTGGTGTGATGACGGATACCTAATGAACAATGGGAAATGTGTGCTCAAAGAAAATTGTCCACTTTCACGTTAAGACAGATTCTATCTATAATTTCGCATGAATCCCTGTATAAACTATGAAAAATAATAACATAAAATTTGTATTCGATTGCGTACTTCCTTGATACAAATTTATACAACGGTAAAAATTTCTGAAAAATGTTCAAGTCTGATTATAAAATGATAATAAAATGCTAATATTTATATACAGGGTGATTGATTAGTATGCCTCTTTTGTTGTTCGAAATATCAATTTTAAACTCTGGTAGATTATAGTCATCATTAGTCTGCACATTTCAATATTACTTAGAATCCTACAGGATGCTCCCGAATATCATGCCATGTCGAAGTTACATTTTTTTAAGAGAAACTTCTTATCATCTTGTATTTTATAGAATATTTGGAATTACCTTGACTTCCCCATAACGTTTTTGGAGAGCTCCAATCAATTTTCCATAATAATGGTAATAAGTTCATTACTTACATAGTGTTAAGGTACCCCGATGGCCCTAACGACTTTCTAGTCTCTTTTTTAAAGCTTCAACCGACTGAATCTTTTGTGTTCCTTTATATAAAAGACGAAGCTCCTGTCATTCTCTAAAGAGGTTATGTAATTATGGCGGTAGAGACCCCGTCTCGCATCTCTGGCGAAGTTCTTCACCCGACATTGCGCTCACAGGATGAGTTTTTTCTGATTTAAATAAACTTTTGAATTCAAATAATATTTCCAAAGTCCACTGTCAAACATGAATCAGTTTTCCCTGGTGTGATTCAACTATTTTTTTTGATAAATAAATTATGTGAAAACAATCTGGAACAGAGAAAATAATGTAAAATACTCGTAAAAGAAGTCCATTCCAGCATTCGCTCCTTTAGAAACTTTTGCTAGAACTAAGAATGAGATCATAACATATAATTAACATAATTAACCTTATGAAAATTGACGTGATTGGCAATACACACCCCTGTATACTCCTAGATGTCGACCAAAGGGAGTGATCTATATATTATGATGATACCTCGTCCCAAGCAGCTTCAACGTTGTGGATTAAATGTCCTAAATTATGTGGATTACCAGGGTACCAATTGGACAGTATAGTCATTATTATACCTCCAACATGTGTCATTTTATTCAGATCTGGTGATTGAAGTGGCTACAGCGTAACTCCAACAATTTTGATAAACTCTATTTTTCATAGATTCATAGATTTATATATTAGTATTACGAGACTCTTCCCCAAATGACGAAAGAACGAAAGACACGCGCTGCTGGGTAGCAAATTTGCAAATAATAGTAATAATATCTCTCACAGAGCGAATTTGAAGAAGTGGAAAATATTTCGGACTTTGAGGTTATGGAGTGTGACGAATCCTCAAGTGAAAGTGATGAGGAAGATCATGTTGTTGAAGTGGGTGAAGCTAGGTCTATTAAAAAAGGAGTGGCTCCAGATTTATCGTCAGACAACTCTAACAAGACACAATTTGTTGCAAAAAATGGTAGGGTGTATATGAAAGATGTACTTCGAATTTTACGTCGTTTTCTACAAAACCCTATATTGCGTGTAAAACTAAGTTTGCGGCGAAACGGGAAAGTATAAACTATATTAGAATTATTTCAAAAGTTTTTCACGAACGAAATTATGAATGTTATCGTCATGCACACTAACGAAGAGGCATACGACAAAACATTCCTCTCATGAGTACTACCGCGATGTACGCTTTTATTGGAATTTTCATTCTGATGATACCAAAATGGACTATCACGATATTTGGTCGAGTAAGTTTGGAAGGTCCCTCTATTTTAGTACAATGTCGCGTAAACGATTTGTTCAACTTATGAAAACAGTTAGATATGATGATAAAGACACATGCGAAAAGCCCAGAAAAACCGACAAATTTGCGCAATTCGTGAGGTTTTCGAAGAGTTAAACGCATTGCTTTTCGATTATATTGTTCCGGGAGCAAATGTTGTTATAGACGAGATGCTGTCACCTTTTCGAGGACGATGCCCGTCCAAAGTTTTCATGAAAGAGAAGCCAGGCAAATACGGAATTCTCATTAGAATATTGGCAGATTGTGAAAAAAGATATATTTTACGAATGGAAGTATATGCTGGAAAATCTCAAGACACTACACCCGCATCAAGAGGTCCGATAGTGATTGTGAGGAGATTAGTAGAACCACTAAAAAATACAGGACGCAACTTGACCACTGACAGGTTTTATACATCTGTCGAATTAGCAAAAGAATTGTACCAAAATTTTGGCACTACGCTTGTAGGCACCATGCAAACAAACCGAAAAGGAATCCGAGATAAGTTAAAATTGTCAAAAAAAAGAGAACTACATTCAAATGTTTTTGCGTTCACAGATCCTGCATCAAGGCGACCACCCATAACATTAGAATCATACATCCGTCATGGAAACCCAAAAAAGGTGCTTATTTTCTTATCTACTCAACATTCCGACACAAAAATCTATGCTGAGATGAAAAATAGTGAGAGTGAGGTGAATTTATTTTACAACTAAGGGAGGAGTCGATACGGTGGACCAGATGGTCAGAAATCACTCTATAAAAAGATCAACAAGAAGATGGCCCATATCTGTATTTTTCACTCTAATTGATATTGGTGCATTGAATGCCTACACATTGTTTATTGGAAGCATACCAATTTGGAATAGCAACAAAACAAACCGGAGGCTAATCTACTTACAAGAACTAGGACTTAGTTGAGCAAAGATCAGAAAATATAAATGGAATTCCTACGTATACAATACAGGAGTCAATACTTGGTAAAAAGTTGCGAAATCGTTCTGAACAACATTCGAATGCAGCTCCAGAGGTAGGAGGTAGGAACAACAGGTCGATGTCATATTTGCTGTTGCAGAAATTGCCCCAAAAAGAAATTTCAGAAACTACAATAATTTGTTTCCCAAAAGTCTTACTTGTGTCAGGCTCATTCCCAAAAGTCTTACTTGTGTGACGCTTGCCACAGTAATTCATATAAAATTGTAATTGAAATTTTCTTCACTTTGTGCTGAAGTATGTATTTATCACTAAAATTGAAATTATTTGTTTTAATTTAATTTCTCTTTCAATAAATACTTTTCATTTGACGTTTTTATTAATAATACATAATAGTTTACTACCTCATTCAATATATAAAAAGCAGTAGTGAACACTAAATAGTTGGTGGCACTTTTTATCTAACCTTGGTACAACATGAAACCAAAAATAGCTTGGTCTTCCGAGGGTTATTAGATTGGCTGCTTTACCAGTCCCTGTCTACCGGTATCGTTCAATATAGTGCGGTATATGAAAATTTGAAATATTTAAGGATATCTTTGTTAATTTTGGTTCATTTCAAATGCTAAAGATAGCAGTATACGTAACTGTTTATTGAGATCATTTTTGAAAGGAGAAAATGTACAGGACTTTAGGAACTGGTAACGAACAGCCATTACAATTTGTTAATCTGGTGTTGGATCGGTAGGGGACCAGTATATATTTACATGTACATGCATGTGCAAGCAATCGGCGTTTAGTATTAGTTGTATTTCAATTGCATGTGTGTTTACGTCTGTGATTCGTTTTGCTGAAAATGTCATCTGATGAAAAAATAATGTTTCTAATTCAAAAAGCCAATATAAAAAGTGGAGATTGTAACGAACCCTGTACTTCAGCTGAAAATAAACAATATAACGAAGATAACCCAAGTGCGGTAAATGCGCGCCAAAGTCCAATTGAGTCAAGATATCATGTATTGGCAGAGTTGCCGATAGTGAAAGTGAAAATGATCTCGAAGATGAACTGGATCCTTTGATTCGGACGATTCAGTTATGGACAAAAACTGAGTATGTAATTTCTTCAGATAAATTGGGTAGTTATGTGAGTACCAGTGATTCATTCGATAATAATATTGAGACAGAAAATGGATATATGAGTGTATCGGAATCTGCAAATAAGTGGCATGATATGGGAGTGAAACCACAAGTATTATAAAATGGATGGACAAACGGCCCATTCTAATGTTAAGTACTGATCCAACAGAAAAGCGAAACTCGCAGGGGAAGGCTATACTTGAAACAAAAGGAGTTATTGATTACAATAAAGTGGAAAAGGAGTAGATTCTAGCGATGAGTTATCATTCCGTATTAAGAAAATCTTTTAAATGGTACCGAAAATTTTGCTTCGAATTTTTTCTCGGAACAGCAATTTTAAATACTTGGATTATCTATAATAAGGTTACTTCTTCTTCAAAATTGTCTATGATGGAGTTTCGACGAAGATTGACACAGGAGTTATTTGTTACTCTAATAGTACACGAAGAAATCACTACTCACAAAAGAGTTCTACATACCTTCGTCAAACCGTCCGAGCCAGGAAAGAAAAGAGAAACACATTCCAGCAAGAATGCAAGTAACTTCGTTACAAAAGTAACAAGTTACTTGCCAACGAATATCCTAGACAACCAGGAATGTGTTTATATTGGTTTAATAGCATTCATAAAATAGTATTTCTGGAGCTATATTGTTGTTTTCTAACAATATATTTAGCTTACAAATTTGTTTTATTTCACAATAGCATTTATACTAATAAAGCATTATGAAGTCTTTCATGTTATTTGATGTTTCAAATCTGTAAAAAATGATAAGCTACCTGACACATTAAAAACTCTTTAACACAATTGATCACAAAACGGATGATGACAGTAAGTTCTTACATGTTTTCACTTTCAATAATTGATCTTAAATCTTCTTTAATTTATATCGTAGAATTATAAAAATAGAAAACCTGATTACGCCTTTACCGGGCCCCGAAGACCGGTATAGCACCGTGTCCACGTCAAATCACCGGTCTCAGGGGACTGGTAATGCATAGTTGCGGGGCTTATATATTTCAGAACCGCAGTCAACCTCTTAAAACACTTTTCACTGGTTATCTACTTATCCAAACTATATTCCTAATCATAATGCCCTGTACTTTGGGCAAAAAGAACGATTATTTCATTCAACTATACCTATACAATCATCTGTAATCAATAAAAGTGGATAAATGTTTCTATACAATACCGCTAAATGAAACGTCTTCTAAAAAGCTATAGCTTTCGAATATACTGTATTCATAAGCGAGCGAATCATGTAAATTAACACAATAGACCATGCTTTCATCATTTGAAAAACGGTAAAATCGAAATGCACCACTTATAGAGATTCAATGTTCAATGCTTTCTACTTCAACCGAAACATTTTGCTCTTTTATAAATTACCCTTTTAGGTTTAACGAGCAATATTGTATATTACAAAAACATGTCAAAGAAGTTATATGAATGTTCAAACAGTGATTTATTTATAATATGTCCTATTCAAGTATGAAATCAAAGTAAATTGGTAGTCGTGTGCAAGTAACCGTTCACGTGCTGTATTGTTAAATCATTCAATTGAGAATGGAGAAATTTTTCAAATAATTCACAATCGTTTCTTGATTGTATCAACAACAATAAACGAGTAAGAAGCTTGTTATATCACTAATAAAGCTTATGGAATTTTTCAAGATCTAAAAAAGTGCCTAGCCTCCATTTAATGTGTGATATGCAAGAGAATAGACTCTACCCTTATATTTATATCTCACCCTAACAGGGTCGAATTATGTATGATCTCAACGTATCTGTGTTACATCATTCCGAGAAATAAAACTGTTTGTATAATAAATTTCGTTAGTGTCTTTTAAAATTTCTATCAAATATGTGAAATGTTGGAAAAAATTATTTCAAGTTAGTGGAGAGAAGCCACGGAAAATACTTTTCATTGAAAGAGACTTCAGCTTTAACGAGCATCTCTGAAAGTACACTTTGGAAAATGTTGAATGCAGGATGAATTATCAATACCATACAATCGCGGTAGTTTTGCAGAATAGAATAAGATACCAGGCAATAGGGAAAGTGAAAAACAACAATTTAACATCTCCAGTTTGGAAGCTTATCCTCAACTGTCGGCTTGCTTTGTGGAATCTGGAGACTGAGGTGACATGGCAACGTCGCCAATAAAATGTACACGAGCAAGTTGCGTCTCACTCACTCAGTATCCAACCCGCACTTTGCCTACTGGTCACAACCATCAAATTCGCCAACTTGAAGCTATTACCACGACTAAAATTCTGTCCGCTACGGGACAAGATGCAGAGTCTTCGACTTGAAGTCATGAACGTCTTGCAGCCATGGATATTACACTGGAGGACAACCTGGAATTCCAGCCATGGACTATGCCGAGTCTCCGATTGCAACGTCAAACATTTTTGATGATTATAAATAACTATCGTTATAAATTCTATTTGTATGTCTTCAAACTGCTCACTTCAATGCCACAAATAGTTTTTCTTCTGGACTTATAGATTTTCTTAAAATTGTTCCTTGTTTTTTCAGTTCGTTTCTACATAAGTTCAATAATTTATCAAAAGATGATAATGACATTCTCGTGTGGATAATAAACTTCATATCATTTTAAATTTTCATATAGTTTAGAAAAAAACGGAACTTGCACCACTTGGATATGATATAAAAGGATGGACTCATAACTTCTTAGATTTCTTCTTTCTAAAATTTTTGAAGCGCACATAATAAATAGGTTCGATTTCTTCTATGCACGACGCGTTCATTCTAAATATGAAGACTGAGAGAACTAACTGACCGATGGTCACCTGTTGCTACTTCATTTGGCGACTATAGCCAAAGGTAGCAATGGCTACGTAACTGACGCAGTCGTCATGGGTTCTCAGTGAGGGAGCGTGCGCCAACTCGTGATTTCAATACTCAAATTTCAACTTCTGTTACAAAGTGCCAAATCGTGATTGTCATGACAATTAGACAACTTGGGGTGTTAAATAGGAAAAGAAAAAGAAAAATATAATATATCATCACAATGTATTTCAGTGAAATATATTTCACATTCTAAATACATGACAATAAATACCTTAGGCAGTATTTAAAAGTGCCGTCTATGGAAAATGTTGCTGAGGTTTTTAAATAAATAAAATTCATTCGAGATAAAAATGTAATATTCTTCTCGGTCAGTTCTGTTTTATGTATAAAATGGTGAATTCGGGTTAGTTAACCAAACCTTACTTAATCCAAAGGATTTAGAAAATCTAGGTATTAATATTTGTATTTTCCAGCTTTACAAGTTTGATTATTTACTAAATTCCAGGTATAAATAAATACCCTTAATCAATTCATCACGAGTTTTATTATGTACTAGGACTACCTTTCCGTTTACCTGAAATATCCCCGTGTCAAGAGGGCCTATCCTTATCTTAACGGATTAAAAATCGTCACTGTAGCACACCCTAATGAGGTAGGGCTCTAATACACCTACTTTAAACAGCTAATAGTGTGATCGACGTCATAAAAATGGGTTTTGAAACTGTAATCGCTGAAAACTGGAGAAACTGTACACGTAGAACAATCAAGAACTCATATAGATTTATGTACACAAATATCAATAGATTTGTAATTAAGTAGCGATAGCGAAATTAACTAGGTAACATCTAGTAACAAATAAAATGTAATATATGGTGTATCATTTAGTAGGATTCAGATTGAAATTCAACATTTCCATCATATCAAAATAAATTTTATAAAATTGAAATTTCCGTTAAAGCTCGAAGTGAAATGCCTTGTATTATATGATAGTGCGGACCTGCACAATGTCCTCTCTATATATAGCCAGAAATTTCAAAAATTTGGGTCTTATCGAATTCTACATAGGTTTCAGTAGTGAAGGCACTTTCTCAGATTTTGAAAAATACTATAATGGAACAAACTCAATCCGACCTATCGAAATGGTGTTTCAAGAAAAGGTGAACCTTCTTTAGCTTTAGGATAGGTATGAAAATAATTGGGTATTACTAAATAAAAAATTTTCGTAATGCAATCAGTATTCAAGATGAACGGAGTTGAGAAAAATATATATTGTAGAGCAAAGGTCTTGATGTAATAGGGGTAGGTAGAAAAGTACTTGTTCACTAGATCTAATTATATATAGATTTAATTATCGTATTATTTGTTAGTGTCCCGCCAGATGACGCAGTGATTGGTCATGTGCGAGCGCCCGTTGGCGGTAAGTAACGTATTATTTTACTTTCTTGAACTTCTGATTTCACTTATTGTTTCGGACCTTTTGTAGGTATCTTTATTTGATATCAAAATATATCTTTCCTTGATGTAGTATTTAGGTTTTTAAGGTCACTGTATTGATTTAATAGTTAACGTATTTCATTTTCTTTCCATTTAGAATGAGAAAGTATAATACAGGCAATACAAAGCCGAGTTAGTTGCAGCGGAAGTCTAGAAAACAAGTGTAGTATTCGGAAGGCGAGTATTTTGATTTAGGTCTACAAGTAAGTCTCGTATCCCTTTCAAGATACAATAAGAAAAAGAAAAACAAGTTCAAAAGTTATATCAAACCTAGACACATCAAAAGAAGAATGCAAATTGTTAATATATTTCGGATTACTTCCTATGGAAATAAGAAAACTAGCTTAGCAATGTATCGTGTAGCTCAATGATAGATATATCCTTCCTTGTTGGCATCAAAATATCTGTACTGGTCTTGACCGATTCCAAAATACCATGCACGATAATCCTCACCTGTCATTAAGGACTACAGACTACAGACATCAATAAGCCTAGTAACATTACTTAATGAAACGTCTTTTCCAAAAGTATGAATTGACTGCTTGTCAAATATGGAACATAAATAAAACTACATTACAGTTTTTCTTCTTCTTTTCGTAAGACTTAGACTTGTTTCTTTTACTATTTAGCCTCTTGAGAAGTAGATGTCCAGCTTTCGTGCCATCTCTTAAAAAGTTGGCCGGGAACCCATGTAGGAGCCCCCAGACTTGAACGACGGAGCTTAGCTTGGGCCGACGCTGGGAAACCCAGCTTTGGCAAACCAATAATGGACCAAACCTGGTTGAAGTCGGTAACTTAGTTCCGGCCATTCTATAGTCATCTAAGCCTGGCTACATTCTGGGTAAACCGACCTCGGCTATACTATAGTCAGCTAGGCTTGGCAGAACTCTAAGTAACTAAATAAAATTTCGTTCTAATATCTTATCCATAATAGATATCTTAACATTAAAAGTGATAGTTTTTTAAGAATAAAATTCTTTTTAGCATAAAAGACAATAAAAAATAAAATAATAAAAAATAGTGTCACTTCTTTGTATGTTTAATTATATAACTATTATTTTATGTACATTAATTAGTATAGTGCATTGATAGAAATTTTTCATGAAAATATAATTTATTAAAAATATTTTGAAAATCTATTTTTACAAGCAACTAGCCTGGCTCAGGGTTGTAGACCAGTCTTGGGTTTATCTAGGCAACCAGACCTGGTCCAGGATTGCAAACCAAGTAAGGAACATTGTTATCATCCCAGAGTCCAAGTCTGGGCCAATAACGGCTTCAAGCTAGTGCCAGAGTTATATATACTTGGCCCAAGTCTGTTACTATACTGGGCCCATTATAAAATCCATATTTGCGCATCTAGTTCATCGATCTTCCATAATTCTTTCGACGTGATCTCTTGTACTTTCGTCATGTTATTGGTTTTTGTTGTGTCCGCTCGAGTTTCCTCTGCATATGCATATATAGATCAGACGTTTGTTTTTTATATGCGGACTTTACCATCAATGGACAATTTTTTTCTTTTTGAGGTCCTGTAGTTAGCCAGAGATTCTTGATGCTTGTTACTTGGGTTCGTACCTCTTCGTTATTTTTGGCGGTTGTGATCTCGACTCATAAGTATGTACATTGCATACACTGGTAAATGGCGTTTTCGTTCACAGCTAGTTCACTTTTTGTACGATCTTTTGCTATTACAATTGATTCTAACTTTTCTGCATATTTAGGTTTTCGACTGTAGATCATCCTAAATATCGAATTTCAAGATTGTGTCGTCGGCATACTTCAAAGACAAACAAAAATGTTTTCTGCTTGTGATAAAAGGCAAGCTGAAACTGTCACTGAAAGAGGAACACTAGTAACTAATTCCTATAAAAATAGAATAGAACTACCTGCTATTCCACCAATGTTTATTTTTCCTAGACTTAGATACTTTGAAATGTTCATTCGTGGTAGGCCTCCAGATTGTATCAGAGCCGGCAGTTTTATAAATTTCACCTTTTCCGATAGATATTCTTAATTAAGTCAGAATCTATTACAAACTATACTCCATTATTTGTCTGAGAAACAGCAGAAATAAGGAAACTTTATATCATAAGCAATGTATCAGTTGTGATATTTGATATTATAAAAGTAATTAGATGGAATTTTTCAAATAAATCCTGTTAATTGCAATCATTAGTAACAAAATATGTTTTTGTTCGTATCATGAGACTAGAGAAAACGTAGAAAAAAGTATTTTCCAATAATAAAAATAGTCTTGAAGTACAATTGAAACCATTTATATGATAAAAATATCAATTGTTTGTTTATGGAAGAAAAATTTTATCTGAAAACATTTCAGTAATAATGTTCAGAATAAAAAGCAAACAATTCATTATTTCATAAAATTATTCGAATAAGGATGCCTATTCATCACACCACAGAAATCATTTCCTGGAATATTGACATCTAGAAATTCGTTTATTGAGAGAAAAATAACACTAACAACATAAAAAAATCTGAACTTCATATCTATTTTTATAATGTCACTAACAAGCAAGAATATTATGATAATAAAATTTGTTTCAATGTGAGAAATAAGATTATAGAAAATATATGACGAAATGAAAATAGATCTACTTTAAACAATTTTTGTACGCAGATTTTAAAATTGCAATTCGTTTTCCTTTTTCTACCATGTTTGGTTAACTCACAAATCAATAGGACTATCTACTATCTACTATCGTGAGGATTGATCCCCGCCCACTAAATAATGCAAATACCCGCGGTCATTAAGTGTATACAACGCTTCAAGCTCAGATTCAAGATTCTCGTGTAAAGTTAGGATTAACATGTACAACGTTAGCCTGTTACATGTTTCTCTCGTCTATCGACACCTTATAGATGAACAGCAAATTCCTTTCAATCACGTATTGACTGCAGTCATCTTTTATTGCCGAAAACAAATACAGTATAGGGTAACGAGTTAATTCGTCAATTCATAGTCACCTCAATTAATTTCTTGTTCTACTCCGGATAACTGTGAAAATAGTGTCGATACAAAATGAGCGATTCGAAACGGAAGTGTTTGATTAGTCCTGATCAAGACAAATCATGGCTTCACCATAAAAAAGAAGCAAATGCCCTTTGGGATCCCTATGGTATGAGAGAACCGCAGAATCATGTCAACAACGACTATTTTGGATACAGCCACATCTACCGATTCCATCGCCACGTAACATTTTGATTGATGTAGCAGCGAAATCTGTAAGGCCAATTCATCAGAGGATAAATTTATTTCAGGAAAATTCAATGACCCACAGATGTTTACCCAAGCAGAATTGATTTATTTGGTTAGACATTTAAGCCTGTCGAGAGAGAAATCTGCAGTTCTAGGCTCAAAACTGAAATCAGAAAATTTCTTAATCCCAAGAACATTCTTTTGATGGTATCGCTATAGAGTGCGAAACTTATAGCCTTCAAAAATATTTTTTATTGAAAAAGTTCGTTGGGATGGACAAGCATCCAAGCATTGCTTTCAAGATTTGAAGAAGAAGCTCTATTTATTATAGTATTATTACTAAAACTGTCTTTTTTACAAGGTGTTATCTGTACGTACACATCTCATAGTAAGTTGGGGAAATATGAAAGAAGTGAACAAGCACTTGAACTATATTTTTCATTACCTTGTATAAATTGTATAAATTAGCTTTATTTTTCAGCTTACGACAAAATATGATTACACCGTTGCTTGAATCGCCGAAACGAAAAAGTAGCCATGAAATATACGAAATCATAGACTTGGAGTGGCATCTGATGATACCCCAGAAAAGGATCCTCAGAAGGAAACTGGTCATTAATTATTTTACCGATAAAGAAGAGCCTCAATTCACGAAACGTCTGAGTTGAGACTTTTTATCGTTTCCCCAAAAGTTTAAAAGAATTTCTTTCACATAATGGTAATAAATACGTCTCATTTCCTGTTGCCTAATTCGTTCACTTGATAAAACATATGGAAATGTTGGAAGCCTATTGGGCAACATCAAATATGGGGAGCACCAATGGCTTGTGAGTGACGATTTCAACATATCAGTAATATGAATATTACAGGTTTTCTGCGGTTTCCCTGCAACCTGGTGAACCGGCTCTCCAGCCAAATGGCCGACGATAGGGAATAATACAGCCGCAGCTGTATTATAGAAATATAGAAAAAAACCAAAAAATACAAAAAAATAAAATAGAACACATTCTTGTGAGATATAAACATATGGAGCTAGAGATAATTTTCCCTTGCGGCTGTAACTGCATCAATACAATACATTCCACCCTCTTGCGACACAATTACGAAGCTCTCACGAAAGAATTTCCATTTGATTGCTATTTAATAATTTTATTTCGCAACAAAAAAGAAATACGTCGGAAACTAAATGACATTTGTCGGTATAATTTATTTCTGAGAGCAGTAGGTGCGTCTCGTTTTGCAGTATTTGATAATAGGTTCGTTTGAATTTTACTTCACCCAGGTAGGAAACTGTAAAGTGGTTTATCGGAAATTGCAACTAAATGCTGATGAAACGACTTTCACGTTTTATCAGAAATTGAATTTTATGGAAAGTGTCGAGGATACTGTTCATAATCCACACAATACCAAATTCAAGAATAGTGATTGATTTTTGTTGATTCAACTACTTTTCAATTAGATGTCAACTTTGGGAATGTGATGATATCCTTAATGTTGTTAACGGATGTCAACTTTGGGAATGTAATGATATTCTTAATGTTGTTAACGGATCTTATGCAATTTTGAAGCTTTGGAAATGACTCAATTTCTCTTTTTGTTTTAGACAACAAAACAAACATTCTCTCCTTCTAAGATCAGGTGTAACCTTTCTAATTTTTCTAAATCATAGTTGTTGCTTTTCTTCTCAAAATAGGCGTTTACGTACGTAATCTAATCAGAATTCTTCTTCTGTAGGTGAAACACTGAAGTTAGAAAACAGAAAGAATGGCTATCACCAAAATGTGCTAAGATGCATTTTTCTAATAAAATCACTTTATTTTCCTCCATTTGCCTATTTAATTTCCTTCAATTGTTTAAGATTTGGTAGATAGTAGATAACATGACTAACCTATAGAACGGCCATCAATTTCTTAATCGATTAAACCGTATTTGCTTTTTCGGAATGGGTTCGCCTTTGTCAATGCATTGTTTTAACTTTTTTTATGTTTCACGAGTGTGATGTTCTCATTAACAAATCGACGCAAAGATATCTGACTCATTCTACTCAAACCACACGTCAAGAAACGTTCATTCGACTGCGATTTTGGTAGAAAGTGAGCAAACGCGGCACAGAACGCGCAGCTAGTTTGAGCAAGCTTAATTCTTCGGTCAGTATATGGCAATTGCCGATACCATCTACTACCTTTCTAACGTTGATCTAACGGTCTTCCAGTGCCATTTGGAGAATTTTTCCAATTATATGACTGGTTGTCCTAGTTTTCGGCCGTCTCGAGCACTCATTGTAAGACGAGCTGATACAGCCATGTTTAAATCCAATTATCTAACATTTCATGGTTGTACAGAGTATACAAATACAGGATCTTTTTCATTTTCAGGAAAATCTTATACGATTGTCAAATAAAAGCTAACTGTCCAATCTGACTAAAATTTTAGTGAAAATCTCTCAACATATGTGCAAATATATATCTTAGCTCATATTGATGAGTATTTACATCTTCAGATTCAGATCGGAAGCTTTTCAGATAAACCTCCTTTTCACCTAAATAAAGAATCATTTTTTGCCAAACTTGTTGTTGACTAATGAGATGAGAGCTTGGCTTTTGAAAATTACTAAATCCTTTTAGATCTTTTTAAGAGCTCTTTTGGAAATATTGCACTTAAAGAACACTTTTATTGAAGGGTTTCATTCATTTGTTTTCATGTTTTTAGAGTTAACTGTCACTCAAGTGACTCTCTATACACGTCTCTATATACGTTTTCAAATATTCTTTTTTTTTGTAATACACAAATTTACACCCATTTTATCTAACTACAAAATTTAATTTCCAGAGTATTTGTGTTGATACTTCGCTCATGCATATGATTACTTTTGCTATGAAAATTTTCATTGCAAAAACCGAAAAGGTCTTCCTTAACTATCTCAGTAGCCAGCAATTCCTTCAGAAATTATGGGCATTTCTGTTTTAAAAATACTTTACATCAATTTATTGAGTTATATTCATCAAAAATATTTAAATCTAAAATATCATATTGCTAGGTCACTTCAATTTTTAAGGATTAAAATATGAAAATGATGTAATATTTTAATCCCAACAACAGTTTTAATGGTATATTTTGTTTCGTAATGAAACTAAATATTAGTTTAAGGACAAACGGATTAGAGACAGCAAATCTCCGAGATATAAACTGTCACTTTGAAAAGATATCCTTTTAAACATGGCAGAAACACCGTCGGAGAGAAAAGCCATTTATTATTAAGTGACAAAATAATGCTGCAAATCTCGCTCCGACTTTTTGTTCATTACCTCACATTGTATCTTTTGTAACGGCACTTCATATTTCTTGATGTGATGGCTGTTCAGGCGCACTTCTTTGTTCATTGCATTAGAGGCGACGCGACGTCATATATATTTATTTATAATGTTTTGTTAGTTAGAAATGTCTTCGTGTAATGAAATTGAAATTTCCTATTGGTGAACTCAACAATTGAAGATGTTTGTTATATTAACATGGTTTATAGTAGAGTTTACTAGATTCATTTTTAACGATAGAAATCCATTAGTTTGTTATAAAAGAACGGTAAACATTCAATTGAGAAAAAATTATCAACAATATTGAATGAATATGGTTATTTAATGACTTCTGTCATTCGATCTAAAAGTATGAAAGTGATTATATTAATCGATTAGTTTACCTACCTTAAATTCTTAACGATATATAAATTTGAAAATCAAATTGTTTTAATTATAATAAATTTTATGCCTTGTTTATCACTGACTGATAATTGATTTGGTTTTTATGAAGATCATTTCTTTGAGTGTTACTTTTTGATAATTTCTATATTGAGTTAATACTTTGGTATTTTTCAAATCAAATTCATGCTTTCTATTTTGTTAATGTTCATGTAATGCGATTGATGCATTTTTAGTATATTTGTGACAACCGCATTACATAAACATGAACGAAATGAAAAGCTTGAATTTGATTTTAACAATACCAAAGTATTAACTCAATATAAAAATAACCAAAAATCAACAATCAATTTAATAAATTGGAGTTTCAAACTTTGTTTGAAGCTGAATATTTTGAAAATAAGCCATAATATTATAAAAAAACATGATTTACCACAAATAGCGGCTATCTTATAATGTTAGTTCCCGTAAAATTTATTATTCCATCACAATCTGATTCATTTGAAATTTTGATCAGACGCTTGAACTAGATTGTATGAATATTGTATACAATCACTGTACTTCTCAGACTCCAAGATCTCCAGACTAACAATAAGATTGTTTCATAAAATTTTCTAAAGAATACAATTTCTCTTAAAGCCGCAAATTATCTCTCTACTACACTGATAAAATCATAAGTGAAAATTCAAGATTATCACTCACTTAACTTTGTTGTTGTGATTTCTCAATCTTAATTAATTATGGTTGTTACCTTTCTGTAACGTAATGCTTAGATGACTAAAATGACTTTCGCACAAAATGCAGTAAGTTTTTGAAGTAATCCTCAATATTGATGCGGATAATTGATTGAATTTTTCTTGTCAGATAGTAAAAAATAAAAGGCTCAGATTCATGGAAGTATGAATTTGAAGATAGAAGACATAGGAAAATGACTAATTTTTGCTTTGTCAGTAATCCCCTAGTATGTTTTCGTCCCAAAATTCTTGATGACTTTCTTCGAAAACTTTTAAATCTTAGTGGAAACGTTCCCCTTGTTCACCACCCATTCTTCAATTTTTCAAGCGAAAAAACTCAGATGCAAGTGCAAAAAATGAATCTACAATAATATATTCACTCCCATTTTATGAGAATTTTCCAATAAATCGTTAACATTTTTTTTTGGTAATTTTTATTTCTCGGAAAACTTCCCACAACTATTTTGAATCACTTTTAAGCAGATTTTTCATTAACAGAAAAAGGCTTTCATAATTTTACGGATTTGTGGGCCAACCCTCTCTCAGTTTTTCCTCTGTATTGTTTGAGAATATTATCTGTGAATACCTTTTTTGTCAAGCTCGTTCACAAAATTTTGAATAAGCCCCAATTTTATATGTAAAGGTGATTTTTTTCTTCCATAATAAGGTTTTTTTCCCTATACTGTCCCAAAAACAAACGAAACAACAGTATTTTGTGTAACCATCCTGCAATATAACTTGTATTCAGGAACCAAGTTGTTCTGCTTTAGATCTTGATCATTGTGAATCTCTTAAAAAATCATTCATTTCGGCTTGGTTCATTGAATGTGGACTATTTTCTTAAACTTTTCAGAATCACTAGAAATCGATGTGAATTTATCATCATTTTTATTATCATCTAATACATTTGCACTCGAATTACCTGGACATACTGGATGTGGTAGTTATTCCGAATGACCACTGGAGTAAGACGATTCTACAGCTTTACCAAAACACATGAGGTGTCTCCAACAGTAAATCCCAAATAAGAAATAACATATGCACTTTGTAACGAGTCTACAATGTGTATCTTTTTTGAAAATATAAAATGTCCTCGAACAAAACCGATCAGATCTCTGTTTACTCTTTCTACTCGACATTTTAAATTAATTCGAAACGAACGAATAAACAATAAACTGTCATCACCACGCTAGGTATTTAAAAAAAATTTAACTGCAGGAAAAAAATTATGACGTAATGAAATTTTTTGGGTATAAGGAAGGTAGATTAACATATTTATATATATTATAATAAAAATAATGAAACGGTGATTATATAAAGTTATCGGTGATTATTCATAATCATCACTGAATGATAAATTATTTCATATTTATGAAATTTACCGTTTAGTTTATGAAATCGCCAGCTCGTAATGGTTAATGTGATAAATATCATGACTTATTGATAGTTTTCGAGTTAAAGATTTTACTTTTGAAAATCTATTTTTGAAAACATCATTGTTACAAAATACAGAATTCTCGATTTTACAATTTTTCAAGCAAATGAACTAAATTAATTTCACGATTGAATTAATAAGATTCTTTTATTCCTAGATTCATTATTTTGATGTTTACAATATTCATATTTATACTAATAAAATGCTGACAGTTGTTTACGTCATTTGATCTATATGTGTTTTACTTTTTAGAATGTTGTGAAAAGCATAGCATAGCATAGTGAATAGCATAGAAAAGCTACGCCTTTTATAAGTATAACATCATTTTCAACACTGATGGATGATCAATGTTACTACCTAATCTAACCTAACCTTACTAATGTTTGTTATCTTAGTATCCATAATATTAAGTAATTTGGAATAAAAACGCTTAAGTATACCACCCATTATTCAATGTTTCATTTTTTACGAGAGGGGAGCGAAAAAACGTGGACATGCAACAAAATTAGAACTACTTCTGAAATCACGTGGTTATCAGTTGCGCATCAAATTAGAGTGAGTACTTACTTACTTAATCCCGACGCCTTTCTACCTTTTCATGTGTAAGGCATGGTTAAAGTAAGTATGTTTTAAAAATAAGAAATGCAGGTGAATATCTTGCAAATGTATATATATAAAAGAAAGTCGTGTTAGTTACTCCACTTATAACTCAAGAACGGCTGAACCGATTTAGCTGAAAATTGGCAGGGAGGTAGTTTAGAGCCCGGAGAAGGACGTAGGATACTTTTTATCCCGTTCGACAGCATTCCCGTGTGACTTGACATGAAATTTATCCCGTTCGACAGCATTCCCGTGTGACTTGACATGAAACGTCAGTCACTATAAAACGTGGTATAACAAAAAAGAATCAGACTTGGAATAACAAAACGCAAATGACAGCTATGTAATTGACGTATAATGACAGATATGTAATGACGTATGGATGACAATTTCATATTTGTAAGAAATCAATAATAAAACTATTTCTATTAAATAAATAATTAACAATTATAATGTTCCATAAGTCTGGAACAGATGGCGCCTTAAGCTAATTTCTTTTCAGAGAACTGTAAAATTTCGTTCTTTACACCTCATAGATGGCGCCACACTTTAATGTGATATATTTTCTGAGACTACACACTATAGATGTCTTATTTTGCATATCCCACTTAACGTCGCGTCTTTCAAATCATTTTTCATTTTGTTTTCGTTGCGTACACTACTTCGAATATTTTTTTACTTCTAACTTACAGAGAACAGCGAAATTTATTCACATTAAAAATTCAATTACTATTTTTAGTAAAAAGTCGTATAAAAAATCCAACCTTAATGCAAGCAAGAAGACTCGACGTGCACGTGTTGAAAGAGCTAATGAATCAGTCGAACAGAGAGCAGAAAGAAATGCAGCTCAAAGAATTCGCACAGCTGAAATTCGTGCACGAGAACACCGTGATAATCGTCGACAAGAAAATGCATTGAGAACCAGGGTGGCACGTCATCAACACATAGATTCTTATATAGAACAAACCCGAGAAAATCATCGAACCAACCGCGCAGTAACACGTGGATCATTTGTTCGTCATTTAATTATGAACCAAAGATCAATCACTCGGTTGATTCCAAAGTTACTATTGGTGCGATGGACAAAATATGCAATTATTATCAGGCGTTAACATTTCGCAACGAAGCACCCGGCATGTGTTGCGCATCAGGAAAAGATGTATTGTCGCCACTCCGTACTCCACCTATACCTTTGAAATTCCTTCTTTCTGCATTTCGAATGAATCAAAATTATTTTTGCGTAAGACACGAAAATTTAGTTGTTGCAAGTTTGTGATTTGTCATCAAATGGTCGTAATTTTGAGAATCAAAATTCAATCAAAAGGCCAGGTATATCATAAAAATGGATCATTGATGCCAATATCAAATGAAGATCCAAAATTTCTGCAGATCTATTTTATGGACAATTGTGACGAACGTGTAACAACTCGATGCCAGTATAATTTCATTGAACAAGCAGAAGAGAGAGCAATTGTATTGTCATTAGAATTATTTCAAATCAAATCACTCAGCCACAGCAACGCGTGGCCGGGTCTACTAGTATACTATAAAAATTATTGTTATTTATAATTTGGATCCAAATTTTATCCGCTACGGAACCAAATGGTGCACATAGAGGTATTAGATCGATCTATTAGGTCTTAAGTCGATTTTCCAAAATGTATAGATCCAAAAAAACAAACAAATAATTTTGATAAAAAAAAATATTCAACCGATTTTATATCGGGTTTATATCACAAGTGTACTAAAAGTCTAAAGGCAACTGTCCTAATTGGTGCGTGAGTTTGTCCTAGGCGTCGATTATTGTCGATTGTTCACTGGTATAAGAAATGATAATAATTGATTCGTATACTGCAGGTAAATATCTAACTATGTACCATGTCATTTTTATTATAGATTGAAGTTGTGATATTAATTTTAGAAAATTGGAGAAAAAATAATTTCAATATCCAGCAATTGGTTTTGGTGGAGTTGAAAGGTTTTTTCCTTTTTTCAACTCCAACGACGTGTTGCATAGTTTATTTTTTAGACATTTAGCATAGCCAGTGCCAATAAATGTGGGTTCAAATTATTACTTGATCATAGTATTATTTTGTTTAAGAATAACTAGTGGAAAACTAGGAATTTCTTCCTTTTTTAATGCTTTTCATGCGGAACAAAAACCTCGTTATATTATCTAAGATAGTGAAGGTCAAACGGTGAAAAGAATTGTCATTATTACGGACTTTGTTATTGTTAATTTGGAATTTCTGAAACCGTTGGTGATATTCATACTGAATACTCTGTTTACATCACTACTACACCAACACTCACAATTACACTGTATGACGCGCGTTTCGATAACCAAGTTATCGAATTCTGAGAGAAGGTGAACTAGAATCTAATAACTTGACTCCTGTTTTATACTAAATTTTCCACCAATTTTCTCCCGCGAAAATTAATTCCAGTGGGAAAAACTTTCTTGGCGGGAATATTCATGTTTATTCTTTGACTACTAAACTATGGAGTCGGTTGTGAGGAATTGGCCCTTTATATTTAAGCTACTCTTACATCTATCTAGCAATTTCAATACTCTCAAATGCATCCAATAATTTACAATTATATACATTTTTTAACAATTCTACATTATTAGTATTTATGTCATGATTGTATCTGACAGCGTGATCGGCAATATCTGATTTACCAGTCCGTCCATATTTCAAATGAACTATGTGCTCTTTCAACCGGACAATAACGGATCTCTTAGTCTGCCCAATATACTTTCCGTCACAATCATCACAGCTTATTTCATATAAACCACCCTTTTTCAAATTTGGTATTTCATCCTTAGGATTGCCCAACAATTGTTTTAATGTATTGTTGGATTTATAAACCAATTTGAAGCTCACTCTAATAAATATTCCTTCCAATCCTCCTGTATAAAGAAGATTGAAAGGTATCAGAGCAATTTTTTCTTGTTTTCCACTTTGGGTTTGGAAGAAAGTGGTTTCACATAGAGATTTCTTAAACCTAAGACGATTGATTAACCTATTTACAATTCTTTTTTGATAATCGTTGATTACAGCTACATCCTCAATGAAGGACTTTTCCTTATTGTATTATTGTATCTCTCGATGGTAAGTGGAAAGCAGATTAATCGATGTACCAGGAAATGGAGACTGGCCATCTTTTGCTGAATACAATGAAAAAAATCAGCTGGGATGTACCTGCACGTAACGGTGTTTTTCCTAAATACATCAAATTCTAACCTATTACTATTCCTTATTACTAAAGTATCTAAAAATGGTAACTATTCATTATTTTCCATTTCATGGGTGAACTTTATAGATGGATATTTTGTGTCAAAATGAATTCGTCTACGTTTGCCTTCTTCGTATTGAATATGACGAAAATATCATACACATACCTGTATCAATCTCTGGGAAAATACTGAAACTCTTGACTGATTGGCTTTTCGAAATGATTCATGAACAGTTCAGTCATGAATGGTGATAGGCAGTTTCCCGTTGCTGTTCCTTCATCTTTCCTGTAGAATTCGTTGTTGTACTGGAAATAACTGGAAATAGTTTTGTTCCATATATATATTTGTTAACTGTAAATATTCTTCTATCTATCTCAAGGCACACGAAGGTCTGCGGGATCGGCACGCTGGGAAATAATGAATTTACAGCAAAGGAGAATAAAATTTACCCATCTTCAATTTGTTATTGTTGCTCTCGAATTAATAAATCTATTTTCAAATGAATATCAAATTTCTATGGTGCAAGTTTGTAAAAATTACAATTAATATATAATTTGCCTTTTGCCAATTTGTGGGTTTCAACCGATTTACTGTTGAGAATTGATCAAGTGACAGCTGACCCGAACCCAACCCAACCTTGACCCTATCCTACTTCACACTATACTTTTGTTTTATATAGAGTCAAAGTTGGTAATTATGTATTCTAATGTATTCTGATTTTATTAAAAATTAATTATAAAAGCAGTTCGAAACGTCAGAACCGGCACGCAGTCAGGCACGCAGTCAGGCGACCACATCCGGCTCGCACAGCAAGTCAACGTTGAACAACGCACACGCACAAGTCGTTTTTAAGTCAGAAAATCGCCACGAAAGATTGTAAATTCATTTTGTTTATTTAAAAAAAATTGTCAGAAGTCAGTCAAATTGTATTATTTAAATGCAAAATGGATACTGTAAAATCTCAGTTGGAGATGTTAAGTGAAGATAATCAGGGGAATGTCAATTTTATTTCTTGGCGATTTAAATTAAACCTAGCAGTTAAGAACAAAGACCTGTTTGAGATTGTATCAGGCACGAAAGTCAGACCAGCAGGTGCTGCGTCAGATGCAACTGTTTCAGCTTGGACAAAGAAAGATGTCGAAGCTCAAACACTGATAGGTTTAAATGTAAACAGTAAGATAGCTAACAAAATTGCTAATTGTAAAACTTCCAAAGACATGATAGACAAATTAGTTAGTTTATATGGTACAAAGACTGATGTAATTTTAGAAACGACCCGAATCAAATTCTTTACCTTTGAGTATGATGAGAGCAAGTCAGCAATAGAGAACTGTATGGAGATCATGGACTTGGCAGAGGAATTGTCAACTGAAAATGATCCAATGAGGGAAAGTAGGGTCATGACGAGGATTTTGAGTGTCTTACCGCCAAAACTGGCACATTCAGAACTGCGTGGAACAACGTGACGGGACATGCAAAGAACTTGGACACACTCATCGAACGTCTGAGACTTGAGGAAGAGCAGCTTAGAGAACCGACGACAAACGCAGAGGGCAGTACCAGCAACGCTCTCCCATCCCATCCCTGGGAGGAGCAAAGTATTGGCTCATGTTGAAGGACGACTTCACTCACTACCGAAGCTGTTATTTCATGAAGACGAAAAGTGAGGCCCCTGAGAATATTGCAAGCTACCTGAGAATTGTAGAAAATCAACTAGGAAGGAGAGTGAAGAGCCTGAGATCGGACAACGGCACGGAACTGAAGAATGCAAAAACGAAAGAACTCATAAACAAGTTGGGAATCTTTCACACCTTTACGAATGTACACACGCCAGAGCAAAATGGAAGGGTTGAAAGAGAAATGAGAACTATTGTCGAAGCAGCCAGGGCAGCGATACATGAAGATGGATTGAACGAGAAACTATGAGCAGAGACAATGAACCACGTGATCTTCACGATCAACCAGACAGGAACCAGCAACGTACCAGGAAAGAAAGGAAAGGAAAAGAAAGGAAAATATATATTTCTTATTTAAAAGCACTGAATTGAGATATATTTATGTATAAGAAAAATTAAATTAGTCACTTCCCAAAATATATAGGTCCATTGCCTTGTAATTTCTATCCACTTATATCGTTCCCTTGGTTTCTCTCTCCAGCTCTGAATATTTCTCTTTCTAAGGTCTTTTTCCATAAGTTATCTCCACCGTTTTCTTGATCTATTTTCCTCTCTTGCAACCTCTGCCATGCAACTCGTTTCAAAAGCCTGTCCTCGTCCATTCGTTCTAAGTGACCTAGCTATTGTAACCTAACGCGCTGATATATGAATAATTGAAAAGTGTAAATTTCATCGTTTAAGCCTCTTTTCTATTCTAACTATTCTATTCTGCTTTCCTCCAAAAATTCTTCTCTCCAGATTCCCAGTTTTCGTTTATTTAATTAATTATTACCCAGGTTCCACAGGCGTATTTCAGGTTGGGTCTCAAAATTGCTCAGTAAATTAGAAATTTCGTAGATCTGGACATCTCTTCCGATGTTAATATTCTTCTAAGGCTTTTTTTTCTTGATATTCACTATCTATTAGTACACCAAAATACATGAAATTTCCTACTTCCTTAAATTCTGTTAACATCCCGTCATGTTTATAAACCTTGAAATTGTTTTTTGTCTTGCTGCCACATATATTTTTTATTGCCATAAACTTTTTGTTGTCATTATTCAAGTGTAGGCCTACCTCTTCCTCTTCTGCGGCTGTTAGTTGTTTTGTGATTTCTTTAAGCTAACTACTGTTTCTTGCTATCAACATCATCAACATCACATCATCGGAACAAGCTGAGCATTGATGACTTCTGTTTAATATAAATCCCTTTCTGTTGATAGCGGTACCTCTTATTATGCCTTTTAAAGCTAAATTAAACAGTACCGTCGATGGTTGATTACTTTGTCTTAATCTTTGTTGTTGTTTTGAAAGGTTCACGTTTCTTGATAATAGTTTTCACTATATTGATTGTATCCTCTAATGTAACTAGTTGAATTACTTTGTTTGGACTCTCCAATCTCCATAATATATGAATCCACTTTTTTCTGTTGTTACTATCATCAGCTCTTTTGAAATCGACAAAAAATATCTAGCTTAGTATCTCATATATATATATATATATATATATATATATATATATATATATATATATATATATATATATATATATATATATATATATATATATATATATATATATATATATACTATATATATATATATATATATATATATATATATATATATTATATATATATATATATATATATATATATATATATATACTAGCTAAAAAACGCGGTTTCGCCCGGGAGTTGATATGAGATGACGTGGTAGAGTCGAAATAAAAAAATAAACTATGACGTAAAAAGTAAAAAAAAAGTTTATTGAAAACGTTTTCTCATTATTTACAATACTTGTTTATAAACAACATTTTTCATTTTATTGTCCGGAGTATATATACATAAATTTTTTGGATTTCCTACTCTTGAGCAAGCTACATATAGCTGACCGTGAGAGAAGCAGGATTCTTTGAGGTTAATGCCACAATATTTTAAAGTTTGTCCTTGCGCTTTGTTAATTGTAAAACTAAAGGCTAATTTTATTGGAAACTGTAGTCTTTTAAATTGAAATGGCAATTCCGAAGAGATCAGAGGTATTCTAGGTATAAATACTGTCTGTCCTTTGGTCTTTCCAGAAATAAGTTCAGCTTCAAAATGATATTATTCGATAGCTGTTTTACGATCATTCTAGTTCCATTACATAATTTTGGGGAGTTGAGATTTCTGAGTAGTATGATTGGAGTTCCAATTTTCAGGCGAAGGCAGTGTAATGGCATTCCTGGTACTTGTAAAGAGTTTAGAAATTCAGTGGGGAAGTTGACACTTTCTTCAATGGATACCATCGTGTCGATCGATTTATATATTTTCTCTTCACCAGGTATTTTCTTTAGAATATTAAAATTGATATCGTCAACAATATTATTTTTAGTGGCCAAAATTGCTCTTTGAAATAACCACTCTGCATTAGTATAGTTCTGAATAATATTTGGATAAATTTTGTCGATTAGTTCGTCTTCAGTAGTGGCTATATTACAGAAATCACTATTAAGTTCAATGAGGCCGGTCGTTTGGTCCGTAGGATATGTACCTTCGCCGATTTGTAAAAGTATTTTAGCAAATTGTGCTGTTGTTTCATCTCTTGATAATTCAACTCTCATGTTTTTTGTTAATTGCAGTATTTGTACTTGTGGCCAGAGATGTGATTTTTTCAAGCATGCATTGATCTCGTCTGCTGATGTTGACTTGGGAATAACTGGAAGTGTTAGTCGAAAATCTCCTGAGAGTATGAGTAGAGCTCCTCCCATTATTTCAGAGTTTTTTCGCAATTCTTGTAATGTTCTGTCCATGGCTTCTATAAATTTTTTATGGGCCATGGTGCATTCATCCCAGATGATAATTTTAGCTTGTTTTACACCGGGCTCTTATATATTCAGAGAGCTAGGCTCTAGAATATTCGAGAAAATTTGAAAATATTTTCTCTCTCACACCTTCTAGAGTATTCTGGTCATTATCGTCCGCCATAATAAAAGGTTCTATAGCGGTAGCATTTGTAGTAAAAGCGCGAAATTTAAAAACCTAAATTTTTTAATGTTTTGAGAACTAATTTGGATAACTAAAATTATGTCGCTTTAACTCCAAAATATAAGTTAGCTAATGACGTATAAATACAAAAAATTTAATAACTTTATTATAGCAACAAATTGAATTTAAGACTTTATTGAAATTGGAATTTTAAATTTCGCGCCACCACTACACATGCTACAATTGCTCGCAACGCTTTTGGAAATGCAACCCAAACAATCGTTGTCCTGAATGAAATTCAAATATTCGATAACAGATGGCGCCACTATACTTAATTTTCAAGTTGTGGGGTTGGAAAGTTCCTTATATCTTTAGAAACACGCCCTTTAGATTAAAACGGGAACTTTCTAGCTTCTGTAGCGGTAGCGTATGTAGTAAAGGCGCGAAATTTAAAAACCTAAATTTTTAAATATTTTGAGAACTAATTTGGATAACTAAAATTATGTCGCTTTAACTCCAAAATATACGTTAAATAATGACGTATAAATTCACAAAATTTAACAACTTTATTATAGTAACAAATGAAATTTAAGATTTTATTGAAATTGGAATTTTAAATTTCGCGCCACTACTACACATGTTGCAATGGCTCACAACTATGGAGACTATACACTATGACTATTGGAGTGTATAGTCTCCATAGTTGTCTTGAACGAAGTTCAAATATTCGATAAACAGATGGCGCCACTGGACTTAATTTCCAAGTTGAAGGGTCGGAAAGTCCCTTATATCTTTAAAAACATGCCCTTTAGATTAAAATGGGAACTTTCTTGTTCGAGGAGGGATAAAGGGCTATCACACCACATAAGTCCCTTTATCGTGTCGGGATTCCTTTTTAAGTTTTATCGGCACGCACATTTTATCGACTTAGTTATATATATATATATATATATATATATATATATATATATATATATATATATATATATATATATATATAACAGCCAGTAATCAGCTGTTTTATCATAAAAATTTGGCCGGACGTTCCTCTTCCTTTTCTAAATCCTCCTTGGTACCTCTGTTTTCGAAATCTGACAAAGTGAATTAAAAATCTTCTCTTTAAGCTGTTTGCCGCCATGTATTGTTTTTCATCTTATTTATTACTTCTTCTCTGTTCGGTAAAGCCGTAAGATGATTTTTACTTACAAAAGTGGAATAATTGTACAGTATGCCTAGACAAAACTATTTATGTACTTTTCCGAAAATTATTTCCGTACTTATCGAGGCTTGGGCTCATAATTTACAATTATTCGACAGTTGATGAGAATAGGCAACAAAATATTTAATTATTTAATTAAGGAGACAGAAGTGTGTTTTGGAATTTCCTCATAAATTTTGAGAAATATTTGATATAATTTGGATACCAGAATTTAAAAAATCAATATATTTTCATAAATTTTAGAACAAAATTCGATTTTTTCAGACATTTTCTCAAAAAATACCAATAAACAGCTTATATTAGATATTAAATTACAATTGTTACATTATATGGAAGATATATGAGCGAACTACAACTTCAATTCATTCTTGATAAAATATAAGATGTGCTATGTTGCGAAAACCCATCAACGGCTTTAAATCGATTAGGAATATTGTTATTGATATTGAGGGATTTCTAGTAATATATCTTTCAAAACTTTCACATTGTCATCAGTGCAGCTTGTGTCCCAATGGAATTAACTCAATCAATTTTCCAATTTTGAAAGTGTTATTAAAATATTAATATATCAATAAATACAAGACTCTTTTGCACTTTTGAAAATTTTTTCTAGTTTGGAAATTTATCAATAAAATAACTCCGATACACAATTAATATATTCGATATAAAATATTTCTTGATTTATCGATAAGTATTTACTAGTTTAGCTGCTGATTGCTAGACTGGCAATTGTAGAGCTGAATAATATGGCAAAGAAGAAAGAAAACGGGAATAGGATTGGAAACTACTAAAGAGGGAACGATTAGGTAGCACAGATCTGGATAAAGAGGAGCTGATGATCGAAAATATTTGCAAAAATTAGATTTTTATTTTCAATATATAACCAAAGAGAAATCTTTTCTACTTCAATCGTCATGTTCACCACAAAAATATAAACTATGAATTTATTCGAAAGCAAGCTAACAAAACTCTTCAATTAATTTTCTCCAAGAAAAAATGAAATTAAAATTTTGTAAACGCTACATTCAAAGAGAAAAGTTGAAAGGATATAAGGAACATATAGAGTATAATTCAACCACAATTTAACTAAAATGCAGTTTTACGCGTTACCTTTGGTAGACTGAGGTTTTATTTTTTTTCAATGACGTAAAAGATCGACAACAAATTAAAAACTTGACGTAGTAATGAAATAGTAGTGACTATTATGTCACAATAATTAATCAACAAAATAAAAAAATTTATTGACAAAATTTGTAACATGCCGATGGTCATATTACGAACTTATCCATCTGAGTTAATTGTTCTGAAACCGTTTTTCTTTTGTTGTTATGACCTGAGTTGTACTATCAGCTACGCATGCTTGAAATCCGGCTTCACTACTTCAATTTACGTATTTTCACTCTTCTTGAAATAATTATTTGAGTTCTGATGCCCCCGATAGCTATTTTATTCTAAATTTATGTCCGTGGGGCTCCTTTTTCGTCTATATCATACTAATTTGAATGAGAGAATGAACAAAGAATAAGCTCACTATGTATGTTTCAGAACCCAGTTTATTTTCTTCCCTATGATAAGTACCTTTTGAAGAAATTTTCGTTTCATATAATCATAATAAAATTTGTAATTAGTTGTACTTAACACATTAAATTCACGTCTAAATAATTTGTTGATTTTGGAGTGATTTGATTTACAGTTCAAGGTTTTTCAACAGTTTGGAAGTAGGCTTTGGAAATATCAGTCCATTAAAACCAAATAAAATAGCCAAATCAAATATTAAATTTTGTTCTACAAAGGTAACATTTAATTCAGAAAAGCCCTTAGACAGACCATTCAACTAATATTATCTCCTTCATCTATTTAGGTAATCCGTTTCATAGAGACATCAAAACTCTTGAAAAGTAATTTTGTTTCGTTACTTGTCAATTGACATTCAAAGAAACCAAAATTATCACATTATAAATAAAGTTTTCTTTGTTACTTGGTTAGCTTTACATACAATCACAATATTTTTCTTTTGCAATTGAATCTCTGAATAATTAAGTCTTCAATCCATATTTTCGTGTTTATGATGCAATTATGAGCATACGTAAACAGATATGATATAAACAGATTATCAAACTAATTTGAGCAATGAAAAAGAGAGACAAGGTAGTGGTTCAAGTTTATTGCTTCCCAATATATTTATGTATTATATAACAAATAGCAGCTCAACCAACTTAAAGAAAGTATGCGTTGGTTATACCTGTAAGAAACTATAAGTAGTGAGAAAGCATATGCCGATGAAATAGTCTTTATTGCAGATCAACAGAAACTCACTGACACCTATAACAATCCACGAAAGCAGTTGGATATGAGAATAAAGGTAGAAAAGCCTGTAATTCTGGCACTCACAAAAATACATATAGAAATAAGAAAAGGGATTAAAACGGAAGCACGCGTAAATACCATGCAACAGAAATAAAAAATACAGACAATGAAGACACAGAGACAGTTAAAAACGCTTCAAATACACATTACAACGTGAACAACTACGTATGAGAGAGTTACAGAGAAGAAGTTGATAAATGTCCAAATATGACGATATGTGAAGATTAAGTTACTCACGTTGACGCAAAAATAGGCAAAATAAGAAAAAGACATAAAGCAACAGTAGATGAAATAATTGGTACTATACTTAAGTGAAAATGTGCAACATAAAGATGGAAAAATGGTACTCAATGAGAAAGAATGGCCAACATTTGTATGCAGTACATAAATGCAAACTTTCCTCAAGGCAGGGGGCATTTTTAGATCCAATTGTAATGCTTGTGTGTTTTTTAACACTAACTTCATATACTGTTATAATTACCAAACGACAATCAGTATGCACAGTTGAAAGCAAAAACGTAAGAAAATACAGCTTTCTATCAGGGTAGTTGAGAGTTTGATCGTTATAATAAACACAACTCTGTTGTTACAAAATGTCCCTATCACTAAACTTGAATGAATAATGAGATATAACGCCTGTATATTTGAGAAAATATTTAGTATTCAATACATAAACCAACATGCCCATATTCTGCTTAAATTCACCCTTGATATGTTGATATGTGATTCTAACCTTCATATATTAGTTTATACTTGGCATAACCCACGTTCCGCCAACGGCACTGTTCTATGCGGACGTATTTTAATTAGAAATTTGAATTTTGGTTAGGTGTATAAAATAGTTTTCTAATTCATTTTAAATGAAACATATATATAACTATCACTACTATTAATACAAGTTTAATATAAATGAGAGACTTGATATTGTTTTTCTAAACGCAACTCGTCATATTAGTGAAAATTCAGGTATATACTGTGTCCCATTTTGTTTGAGAATGCACTGTATCTCAGCTATTATTAAATATACATATATACATGCGGTTTTTGCTACCCCGTATCACATTTTGTGAAAAAACAAACAAAAATATTCTAACTACTGAACTACTGTATATTCTAGCTATGTATATATATATATATATATTATTATGCAGATTTGTATCTCCTTCTTCAGGTGCCATCTCAATTTTTGGTTGGCGCGACTTATTTTAGTCCTGAGTGGTGCGAATTAGAGATGATTTGTATGTATGATTTTTAACCAAGAATATTGTCTGCGACCAGATCCACGTTGTCCTTCGATTTTTCCTACTGCTATTTATTTCAGTATATCATACTGGTTGTCACGGTATATATTGCCAAGATAAGCGGCTTTTCTTCTCTTTATTGTAGTAAGTCACTCTCTTTCCTTTCCTATACGTCTAAACACTTCATCATTAGGTACGAGGATATATTGAAAATTTCTTAGCCTACTATAGAACCAAACAAAATATTTTATTACTCAACATATACTCCTCTTAATTGGATACATTTATTTCAGCGAGTCTGCAATGTCTCTAGACCTTTAAAAAATAATGTTTCTCCTTACTTTGCAAACCAGACCTTCACCGATTTTAGTACCTCCTTGTTGGAAGAAAATTACGACCTCTTAATTTTTTTTCAGTTGAGGAAAGAGATGATAGTCGGACGCAGCCAAATCTGGTGAATGGGGGGTGTGTTCTGGTAATTTAAACCCTAAATCTCGAATTTTTTGCATGGCAACATGAGATTTTGTCTTTAATTTTTTTCCCGTAGAGTAGTCAGTAATGTTGAATAGTAATCTCCAGTTTGTAATCTACTCTTAACCAAAAAATCAGTCATGATTACTCCATGGCAATCTCAAAAAACAGAAGAAAGAACTTTTCCAACAGGACACGAAACTTCTAAGGTCTTAGAGAACCAGAGTTTTCGTCATTCTATCGATTGTTACTTTTTTTCTGGATCGTAGAAATGTACCCAAGTCTCATCCATAGTTACAATTCGGTTTAAGAAGTGTACATAGTTTTCAAATCCAGCACAGATCGAACTCGATGCTTCTACCATTGCACGCTTTTGGTCAACATTCAAATATTTGGGGTCCATTTTGCAGCAATTTTTCTCATGTCCAAATTGACGTTAACTATATGATGAAATATTCAGTGCTTCAAATATCCATTTTAGCCCAATTCGACGGTCTGATAAAATCATGTCATGAACTGCATGATATTTTCGGGGACTGACACAGAAATTGGCCTTCCAGATCGGTCATCATCTTCAATGGAAAATTTACCTATTTTGAAGCTTGCAGTCCAATTTTTCACTGTCGCATACGAAGGACATTGATCACCAAGGGTATTAAGCTTATCTTCGTAAATCTGCTTACCTCTTAACCCTTTTAAATACAGGTACATGCTGATGGCTCGATACTCCAATTTTTCGAATTTCACAATTTCGGTGGACATCTTTTTTCTATTAATTTATTGCGTAACTCTGGTTCACTTTTTTGGCGTCAAACTTTACACTATACAATGTTTTGTCTGTTTTGTTTTGTACAATTGGTCTAGGCTAACTAGATATCAATACATCCTGGTATATGTTTAGTTCATGATATTTTTAGTGGTCTACGGAAGATCCATATTTCAAAAACCTTGAGTCTGTTCATCGTATTCACTTTTAATGTCTATGTTGCGTTACATAATGGGTTTTAGGAATATGGTTCTAGCTTGTTCTATTCGTGACTTTACTTCGACGTCAGGGTCTACATTTTTCGTTATGCAGCTGCCAAGACATTTAAATTTCTCAATTTTCTCTATTGCGGTGTCAGAGATGTTTATATTCAGTTGTGGGTTTGGAAGTCTTGCTATGGCCATTACTTTTGTTTTTGTTACATTAATTGTCTTGCCTAGTTGATCTCCCACTTCTACAACTTTGTTGATTAGGCGTTGAAGGGCTTTTGGATTTTCTGCAATGATAACCGTGTCGTCTACATTGTTTTCATAAAACTTATTTTTTAAGTATGACCATACAAAGAAATCTATAATGCTTAAATCCGTGTGTGCCAATCCAGCGTCTACCAAAATATGCCAGCAACTCTGGCATATTATTTTATGATATTTTTAGGTATCATTGGGCTGTTGAGCTACTCTCAGAAATTGTATGTGAAATCTTAGTGCTCAATACAAAAATGAAACACTAAAATCAAATCGGCCTTGTTGATATCGTTCAAAAGCAAAATGTTGCTTTTCTTGATACTAATGTCTTGCATTTTGCCTATTAAATATACCGCTGCTGCTTGTATGGGATTCGTCAGAACACATAATCTCTTTTACAAAATACGGATTTTCATTTCATTTACCTGTTTAAATATAATTGCAGCGCTGCTTCGAGATTTTCGTTTAGGTTTAAACATTTTATAATATCATACTTTTCAGAATTTTGAAATTCCCTGTTTTCACCGTCAGTAATCATTATTGATTGATTGATTGTGAGTTGTGTGCAATGAATAAAACATTTTTTATGTATGTTCAACTTTTATGCACGTGTGAAAGAATTTATGGCCTACTATTAAATAAACAAATATAAATCTGGATTTTTCTGCTTTTTGAAGCTGAAATTCATTGAAGATTAGGTTTTGATACATCAATATATTCATAAAAAAATTGCAGAAATTTCACATTTTACTTTTATGTCCACTCTTAAAAACAGTGTTACAACAAAATCTTTTCAAATACGCCACTGACTTTTATGTAAAAATATCTATTAGAAGGATTTTACATTTCTTCATCTTATACAGGACCTGAGAAACAATAACATCTTCAAAAGTGAACATTTTTGTTTTCGCCTCATATTTTAGAAACAAAAATAGTTGGAATACTTCTGCTTGTGACTTTAGAAGTTTTACAAAACGTCGCGAAAACCGCATGCCTATATCTTTGATAATATCTGAAATACAGTGCAGTCTTAACCAAAATGGGACAGAGTGTACATGCTACATTCTATTCTAAGGAAAAATGTACGTGACATCCTGTGTATGTATATTTTCTATCTACTCCAGTTCCAATCCAGATTCTTGAGTTGTGTTATAAATAACCTGATGACTAGCGTAATTATATTATAATTTACACCTCAGTTTATTGTCAATTGCAGTTCGTAGCATCTTACATTCTGTAACAAGATACTTGCATGAGAAGAGCCACTACACCGAATGAGAGACTCACGGCAACTATTGAAAATGTAAGAGGAGAAAATACTATACAGAGACCATACATCATCATTTTTAACCGTAAAGTTTAGAGCAGACGTCGGAAAACTCAGATAACCAGTGATATTATCGGAAAATATCACGATATGGTACTAGAAAACTGTTGAAATGAGGTTACAGAAATAGTCCCTATCGGGACTCTCTTTGAACTAGAAGTGCATTCAGATGAACAAATATCAAGACTTATTAACAATATATGATCAATTTTTTCAAGAAAACCAGTGAGGTTTTCCTATAATTGTGATCTGATCATAATACCGATCATTGAACAATTTTGTTCTATCCTAAATTACAACAAATGTCTGTAAGCTAAGGGTCTTACTTAGTAGAAGCTCTTTCAATTATTATAACTATAATTATCGTAACTACAATTATTATCACTTATGTACACTGACACTAATATGTACTATCACACTAACCATGGATGGCCTCGATATTCACATATCTTAAGAACTGCCTTACAATGTCTATCTAGATCCCGATGAAAATCGATATTTCGAAAGTACCAGGGTAAATCAACGATGTTCCTTAGTATTTTATTTTGAAATCTTTAGATTATTTGGGTATCATTTTCGCTGGCACATCCCCATAGTCGAATACAGTAGATACATACGGGTTTCAGGATTTATTTGTACACAGGTAGTTTATTGGAAGTGAATTGTCTTCTCAGTAACCAATACATTCTCTTGTATCTTATACCTAGTTTTTCTCGTTTTCTTACGTGAAGTTTCCAACGTAATTTGCTCATTGAGCAAATTTGATCACCCTAATTGCTCATACATATTGCTCCTTTTTATTTGTGAAATTGACATATACCGATTTCTTATTGCTCAAACTTATCCTTCATTTTTTGGTCTAACAATTGATTTTATCAATTGTCTGTAGGTTGCTTCTTCATAAAATTCGCCTATAGTGTTGTCCGCAAATGTAGAGATAGTGTGGTTTTCCAATAAAGGAATGTCACTCGTGTATGAGTGGTAGAGGACCAGGTCAAGAATACTACCTTGTGGTACACCCGCGTTGATTTTCTTTCAGTCTGAGTGAGCATATTCTCGTTTTGATCTCTTTCTTTTATATAGGACTCTAACAGTTTTGCATATTGGTTAGGCAAGAGTTTGTTCAATTTATATTTGAACCATTCTTGTCAAACTTTGTCAAAGGCCCGAGCCACGTCTCCCAGAAAACAGAGGAGCAGATTTATATATGACATCGGTTATCATATGTGCTTGGTCTTGAATGGAGTGGTTTGCCATGAAGCCAAACTAATGTTGCTTTTCTACAAGAATAAGACTCAATTTTTCTACTAGGATTTTCTCAAATAGCTTTGGTGTTATTGGCATATATGAGGATCCTACGTTTGGTGGTTTTACTAGTTTGGGAATCATTATGACTTCATCTACTTTTCACAAGGTAGGTACATACTCAAGTCAAGGCTACGTTTATAATGTGCTTAAATTTTATTATAGCTTTATTTGGTGGATATTTTAGTATTTCCCCTGTGATTGAATCAAAGCCAGGGGCTTACATCGTGATATATTTACTTTAATCATTGTTGATGTTTCCTTTGTAGCACAAGTTATTTTTCAAGCTGTCTTGATTTTGTAATAACTGTTAAAATCGTTCTTCTACTTTAAACAGAATGAATTGGAATTTCTGAGTAAATTTATAACTGTAGATGGAATTTGAATTTCCACTATACTCGTAAAACAAAAAAGAGCCATAACAATGGATGACGAAGGGCGAATTTGCTTCAAAAAGATAAGACGGATTTATCGACCATAAAAATGGTGGCGATCGTTTTTTAGGATAGTCATGGACTTGAGTTTATGGGTCATCTTCAAAATTGTGACACAATAATAAGAGAGTATCATGCATTATTGTTTGATGGGAAAAAGAAAGAAGTTTTAAGAAAGAAAGAGCTTCTCCACTTGTTTTCTCACTTTGAAGGACGTTATAGCATACCCAAACGCCTATTTTTACGAGAAATTGGCTTAGAAGTAGACTATATTGAAAAATGAAAATGATCAGTGTAAGTTTGAGAAATTTTCAGACAACCCTGATATAATTATTATTGTTGAATATAATATAATAATAAGACTTCAGGTATTAAATGAAATGATCTTTGATGATGTTTTTGTTTATTTCTAATGAGTGAGGAATTATTAATTTGATCAATGTAGTCTTCATTTTCCACTTCTACAAACACGAGGAACTTTTATACATTTCAATGGAATTCAAAAGAAAATTTTAGATATATAGCCGCATGTCTGACATTATTAGGTTTTTTGGAAAAAAAGAAGGCGGACTGGTGTGGAGAACAGACGTTTTTTCTAAATTAACATCTCTCGCAAAATAATGCTTTTATCATCAGTTATTCAATAAGACGAAACGTGTAAACCGACATCAATATGTTAATAATTGATCTGAAAAGATATCTGTAAAAGATTTTTCCTATTCTGTTAATTCATTATTGTAGTAGTAGTAGTCACTATCTATTTGAGAGTATTTTTCGTATATCCTCTATCGTATGCAACAATAAGAATCATATTTTCATAAATTTTGTAGCGAGACTTCCTGTTACATGCGATGGTTAGATTTCCTAATATAGGTAGCGCCTTCCATAAATTCTTCGTCTCATATGGTGAATAGTTTGCAGAAATATTTATTCCCACGTCAGTGACAATTCTCTGCAAGCTTTACATAAAGTTTCATTTTGTTGCGTCTATCCATTTTATTAGAGTATAGCTCGAACGATCACTCAAGTTAAGTTATTTTGAAAAATGTCTCAAATTGGGTTTCACTTATTCAAAATTTTTTGCCTAAATAAGATTAACACCAATATTAATGAAAATCAATGATTAAGTTGATTTGCCTCGATCATTTTCAACAATTAAAAAGTTGTTTCGCAAGGAACGAGAATCACTAGAAAAGAAATTACTGTACAAACAGACATTTCCACAAGTGTTCTGAGGAGAATATAAATATACCAGAAATTAGTGTAAGTGATAGCACTAAAAGAGTGATTGCTACAGCATTTTGAGATGGGGGGTATATTCATTTGATTGATTTTACGGGATCAAATACCACCGTAAACTCAACTTATAACTCACTAATGGCCAGTATACACAGCAACGATAAAACTGCGCAAACGAACTGCACAGATCATTTGTGTATTCTTATTCTCTATTTATTTTAGGAACAGAACGAATAGAATAGAACAGATTCCTGTTTGATTATATTTTGAAAAATATAAATTAAATTTTTTTATATGTTAGAGCATAAGCTCCTTCACATCTGTTCTTTCTACTCGTTTTTTTTTTTCGTAATTTTCATTTGTGTTCTCGTTTCCTTCCTCATTATATTTTTTCCCGCAGTTCTACAGCTGCCAGGTTAGGAGTTTCCACATCAATCACCAGACTACAAACTCAACCTCAACTTTAACATCTGGGAATCCAGTTGAGAGCTGCAACCATCCCGGTTTTCCAGTCTGAGTTGCTTTTAATTTATAAATTTTTTTGTTCATGGAGCTCCATTGGATACGCAGTTAATGCGAATTTATTATTTTTTCAATAAATTTATTTGTGGCTGAAACTTTTTTTATTGTTCTCAGCAATAAATATTAATTTGTATAATCGTGTCCGAAAATAGTTTAATTTTTATTTTGATTCAATTCATAAGGTGTTTCCAGCTTTTCCTCCTTTTTTATTGATTTTTAACGTCGTTCGTTAAAAAGTTGGTGGCGACCAATTTAATATTAATTATTCACCCCATCTGAGTGCCAGTTTTTATATAATTTAATTGAGGCCAAATACCACTTCCTTAGGAAGTCTTGTTGGGGATTTGAGGTTACAACATCAACATTACTGTTGTTTTTGACTTCCAAGCTGCATTTCACATAATTTTGATTAGATTTTATAGCGTCATTTCAATATCATTAGGATTCTTCAGTATTTGAATTACACAACATGATTTTTCGACTGTTCCACTCTTTCGATTGATATTGTTTGTGTTAGTAGTTATTGATTTGACAACATATTGAGATTTCATTGCATTTAGAATTGTTTTGGGTTGATCCAACTTTGAATCATCGTCGAAAATAGCTCTCGTCTTCTAGTTATAATAATTCCTGAGCCCCACTGTATGTGTTTGGCATTGTAGTCTCCTCTTCTAATAAAATTTTTGTGATTTGAAAAAAGTCGAGTACTCTATTTTTTCTTTTTCTTTTTCGGTAAACTAAACTGCAAAAATGTTTCTATTTCCTCTACAAGTCAGTGAATCAATTATTGTTGTTCTTTCGAGTTTTCTTGATGGTGGTACTTTATGTTGTTATGTTCATGGGAGTTCCACCACGGGCTTTTCCATTTTGATTTTTTATTGTATATATGAGTTATAATTTAGAATTTTTATATACTAGAAGTGTGTTTCGGTACTAAATATTATATCCACTTTGTTTTTTATAAGGAATGTTTTCAGTTTTTAGATAAGGTGATGACAATAATTTTTAAACTAAATATCTAGACGATTTATTCTAGAAAATAAATCTGTCAAACAATCTTGTTTGCATTCGAAATTTTCATCAAGCAAACAATCCGAAAAGTCCTAACAATTAAACTTAAAATGGAAACGTAACGAAATGTCTATACATTTTTGGTATATTCATGTTCCTGACATCAAAATTATCTTCAAATATTATGCGGTTGAATGAAAAAGTGGCGGCAGACGAAAAGTACAAAAAGTTGTTTTCGTCGAGAGAAAGTGAAATAATGAATGACTGACATTAATGGAATCTAAGTGAGCTGAGAAAAAACTGGTTTTTTGTTCTGAAATCAACAAAGTCGGGAGGATGATAACAATAAAGCAGACAGTATTGGGATTAGATGGATTTCGAACGAATTTATTGAAATTCTACTATCGTTGCCTAATTTCTGAAGTTTATTAAATTTACAGGCGTTCAATAAATGTTCATATGTATGAAATGACCTAACAAAAATTTGTAACAACTAATATTCTTAAACTTGTGAAATGGCATACAGGTCAATTTCAATCTTTAGGGGCTGAATTTTTAATGTTCAAAGGGGGTAACTAACAAGATTATAAACTATGATATGTTTGTGGTGCTGCCAAATTATATTCTCTTATTTTTCATACAACTGTAACGTATATTTTGTTTCATTATGTTCATACTAACACTACTTTTAAGAATAGAGCGCAGTTCTCTGTACGTCGTACTGGTACTCTGTAGTTATAAAAATCAAAGAAAAATGGTAATTTCATACTATCGTGGTCCCCTCGTTTTTTGGCTCTAGAGAATCGAAAAATCATCCGATTTCGAAGTATTTTTTTCTAAATCTTTTTTACCGCAGATCTATGAAGAAAAATATGGAAAATATCTCACCTGGAGATTTCATATAGTTTTATGACTTTAAATGTGATCATGAACGCACTTTGTCACATATGATCGTTCATAACTTTTTTACAAAGCATCAACCGCAGTATATATATTTTTTTGTTAATCTACATAAAAAAATCGAAAATTTGGGAAAAAAAGGGAAAATGTTTGTTTATTTATTTTTTATTTCTAGCTTAGTAAGATACCATTTTTTTAATAGTGAAAATTTTTAATTTTACTAAGTTAATTTTTGATGTTGTACATTTGATTACGATAAGTGATTTTAAGAGTGTTTTTGTTCATATAACTTTAATGATTACTTAAGAAAAAGGTACAAACGATTATATGTGAGGTAAGGTCAATTTTAGAGAATATTCTTAACTATAAAAAGATGATAAATCAATATTTTTGTATAATTTTTTTCAATTTGCTCGATTTTTGTGTAGATTATGAAAAAAATATAACAACTTCATTTGATTATTTTTCAAAAAGTTATCAACGATTATACGTGAATGAGTGCATTTTTATGAACATTGAAATCCTTAAACCAATATAAGATTCAATTTTTTCTAGTCCCATAATTTTTTTTGTACACTCGCCGTAAAAACGTAGATTTTAAAAAACAATTCATCGGAATTGGAAAATTTTTCGATTTTCTAGAGCAAAAAAACGAGGGGACCGCGAAAGTATAAAATTACCAGAAAAAAAATAATTAACCCAACATAATTCAACGACATGATATAATATTTGTGTATTTTACATATTGATTATAGCATACAGGGTATACGGATATTTGAACCTTTCATTTTTTGTGTCGATTCATACATCTATTTTCACCTAATCTGCAAAACCACCAAATCTGAACCAAAGTTCTAAGAATAATATAGAAAGAAAGGTTATATATAGAGATGTCAGACATGTGGCTATATAACTAAAATTTTCTTTTGAATTCCATTGAAATGTATAAAAGTTCTTCGTGTTTGTACGATAGTCATGTGATATAACGTAAGATTGAGGCTTACTTGTGCATTAAATTCACTCGAATACATTCAATATTGCATGAACATTTGACTGTTAAGAAGGTTTATTTGCGTGGATACTGTATAATCTGACAATCGTTTAAAACAAAACTTGTATCTTGTGGTGCTAAGAAATGGTGAAAAAATTCAATCGCGGTGGTTTAAAAGAAGTCTATAAGATAATGACAGGTGATGAATCATGGATTTATGCATATGAACCCGAAACTACAACAATAGACCATATGGGTCTTTCAAGACAAGCCAAATCCAACAAAATTTTATCGCACAGGAAGCACTCCTAAGCAAATTGAGGCCCGTTTCTTCTCTACCGTTTCATTGAAGCAATGTAGAACTGTAGATTCTGAATAGCTAGAAAAAGTCAGGAAAATCAGGGAAACCAATGGCAGGAGACGAATAATTCCCTACCACAACAATGCGAGTTCTCACAAATCAATTCAAATAGAAACATTATAAACATTCATAATGTCGAATAATTGATGATCATCTGTCGTACATTTTTTATGGTTTCCTTTAATTTCCGCAGATTGAAAATAAATTGCGAAGTTAACGTTTTTCAATACCTGAAGAAGTGGTTGATTGTTTCAACTCACATATTCTGGATGTACCTCAATTGGATTGAAAAAAATGCTTCGATAAAGCCATTTATAAATATTTATTTTTGTCATTTTCAAAATATATGGAACAATTAAGAAAAAAAAAGTAGAATTTGATAATATTGTAACAACACATTTTATCCGCATGAGTTATATGTCCCATACTACCACAAATTGAATAATTATCCAAATTTTCCAATATCTCAGTTTCTATCAGAAAATGCACACTCGAAAAACTCCATTTTTTCAAAGTAATAGGCACCAAGGCGACTTTTTATGATCCTGGAATATATAAATTTGTTTCCAATCGTTCTAATTAAAACGGTATGATTACTGAAAGAAAAATATTTCCATAATTTACGTGTAATATTTCATTAATTAATCGAGCAGAACTTGAGAATTGGCAATTATCAAATGATTTGAACTGCAGAGTTCTTTACATCAAAGTAATAAACAAATTCCATGCGAAATTATAAGGCTTTTCATTTTTATTTATGTCATTAATAACGGACAAAATGTTTAAGTGGTTTCTTTTTGTCAATGTTACATATGTGTTTTACACGAGCTAACTCAATTTCAATGCTCTTACATGGTCTCAAGAATATATTTCAACAAATTTGTACTTGAAATCGATAAGTCTCATATCATATACACGAAATACAGAATCCTATCAGAGAATTTCACATATTCCAAGGTCACACTCTTTTTTACATTTGTTTTAGTTTGGGATAGATTGGTTAATGTTGATTAAAAATTATCTGAACCGAATATATCGAACTGAATTTTTGAGAGACTGTACCAAACTTGTCGAGTGTAATCGATATTTATCTTTACCCCCATTTCAGTAGGGACTGGAACCAACTCTGGAGAAGCGGAACCCAGCTTAGGAGAGACTGGACTGGACTTGAAATATCGAACCAAATTCTCAATGATAAATGAAGCTCATTTTATGGGCTTCTATCTTAGGAGAGACCAAACCAAACTTACTAAGAGTTCAAATTAGATGAGGTTTCGACAAAAATTCAACCAAGTTATGGCTTTCCATTTCAGTGGAACTTGTTGGAGGTCAATGACAATTATATTTTTGCCTTCATTCCAAGATAAACCTGTCCAAATTTGTTGAAAGATTTGATCAAATTTTTAGGGGAAAAATGACTCTTTAATTATCCAATTACATATCGGAAAAGACTTGACAGACTTAACATTTTCCTTCATCTCTATTTCGGAAGATACAGAAGAAAACTTGTCAGAGGCTGTGCCAGATTCAAATCAAACTCGGAAAAGATCAAACCAAATTTGGTAGTAGGCTAAAACCGGAAAACTAGATAAGTTCAAGTGAAGGTGTCGTTTTGTGTAGGTAGGACTTCCGCCAGAACAAAAAGAATTTTACAAATGGCCTACAACTGGAGACTTATTTCATAAAACAATAATTCTGATGAAAATTATTAGGTGAAATATACAACTTCTATTTCAGTTAATATAATTACGGTATTTAGTATTATTTTCGTCATACTGTATACTGTTATCATACTATATCACGATCGAAATAAAAATGGAGAAGGTATATTTACCTTTTTATAATATGATTGAAAATATATACTTAACGGCTAGCGGCCTTTAAAATCGACCAGTGGATGTCTCTTAATTGAAGTCAATGTCTCTTAAAGAAATATTGTTCAGAAAAAATATTTTGATCTAAAAAATCAAGAACATTTACAAAAAAAATTAGCTCGAAAGTCCAGGGATTACGACATAAATTGGAATGGAACGAAACTTCTATCCTCCAATTTAAACTTATAAGCAGTCCTTACAACACCTAAAGGCACAGTAGGTCAAATTTTTTATTTGAGAAAATTAGTCATTTACAGTTTGAAAGTTTAAAACCACCAAGATGTTATATTTGGAAGTGATTTCAAGGAAGAACAGGATGAGTTGAAATATTTTTTTGCATTCACGATTACAATCGCACACATAAAAATAATATCACATAATGCCCGACAGTTGTGCCTTTAAATACTCTCAACTAAACCTGCTCTAAATCAAGTAGATTATAAATTTTTTGAAACTGGTTACACAGAAATGATGTGCCACTTAATACATTCAAAAATATGAGTAAAAGCCAAGTACTTTGTCCAGACGCAAAGTCGTAAACTATATTTTTCATATAACTTTGGCAACACTGTAAAAGTGTCATAACGGTCACGAACGCTTTTAAGCAAGTTATTTTCGTGTTCAGTATTGTTTCTAACGAGTACAACACAGGCAGTTCTTAAGGCGAGTTCATACGAAGTCGTAAACTGGGCGAGAATACTACTCGTTCTGCACTTGTCTCACGACTGCTTGATTTTCACGACCGATTATATACGACCTTCAGCTGTCTGAAAGGCGAAGTTGTTAATGGTACGTTTTTTATTTATTTGTATTTTTGTTGTGTTTAATCATGGCTAAACAGGAAAGTGTGAACTTCCAATTAATGGTTTGAAAATTTAAAAAAATAATAATAAAAAAGAAATAATCTTGGTGTCGCTAATAATATATATCGAGAATTATCTTTGGAAGATAAAAGTGGCTACAGAAACTTTTTTAGATGGATACAAGACCACATTTATATTTGTTCAGTGAAATAAAAGTAGCGATTCAAAAAGAAGACACTTAACGTCACTTTAAGATTCTTAGCGACCGGTGATTAATGGTTCCTTTTCATTTCATTTCATATTCGATTCTTTCATTAGACATAAAGTTCTCTATTTGCATTTGGAGTTTAAGTGCTATCAAAGTATCCATGTTATTTAGCGAAACTTTGGTCATTTCTGGATTTTGTTTCAGAAATGAATGGACAATCGTAAACCACGGTACCTTAGGCTGATAAATATCAATTGAAGATGCACCTGATTTTTAAGAGATATTTATTTTTTTCAACTCTTGATAATAAGCTGATCTAATATTTTTAATCTTCTGGTTTACTTCACGAATACCAAATCTCTGTCTTTGTACATTTCAGAATTTATTTTCCACAAACATTCTGCACCGCAATACAATTCAACAAATTGAATTGTTTGTTTTGCATTCATTTTGTACACTGACATTTTAAATGCTGGCGTAGGACATGTTATTAATTATTATTATGTATTAATAAAATGTATCAATTTATTTAATTGATAAGTTATGGTGAATTTTATTATTTCACTCGTACAAAAATTGGAACAAGTACTTATATACGCTAAAAACTTCACATTTGGTGGGTGTTTCACGACTAAACCGGTCGTGTTCTCTCCACCATGTCGGAGTAATCAGGATCAATCTAGTTTTTGTCGTTGACAACTCCCACTACCACGACTACCAGTCGACACAAGGTAGTGATCACCACTAACTCTTCTAACAGTAGTATTGTCGCCCAGTTAACGACTCCGTGTGAACCCTCCTTTAGGAATTAGGTATGGAAATTAACTTAATTTGGTATAAGTAAACTGTGATGCTTTTGTACCAATATAATTATTTTTAATATGAATTGTATTTATTAGAAATCCCATATTGGCGATTAAAATAAATGGTAATGTTGTCAACAAAATTTTCGCTGGATTTTTTCAGTATAAATCAATTAATTTTTTGTTTTGGATGTTTTCTTCACCTACAATAGTAGTAATAATAATAATACTAATAGAGATAATATTACTAACAATTATTATATTATAGTAAGTAAATATAGTATATTGGGGGCGCGTGATTACAAAAATTACACAGGAGAAACAACTCTAGGAAAGCAAAATTCAATTTAACAAAACATTGTGAGAATGTTGGCCATCCAATAGCACTTAAAAACATCGACACACGCTTTGCTGAAGATACTATAGCATTTGCAGAATTTGGTTCACCACTGATGATGATAGAGTTTGGGATGCCAATTAAAAACTATTAGAATAGTAAAGACCTGACACACAAAATCTTTACAGATAATATTCCTGGAAAAGTATGGTTGGACAATTTTATTCTCAGATACAAAAACCTTTTGATTAAAAGACACTGTAAAATATCAAAACGTTCTAGTGCTGGAAGGGATGAAGAAGAAATAGAAGATTACTTCAACCGCCTCGCAATTACACTAGATGGAGTTAAGACTGAATATATAACCAACTAGTATGAAACAATTCTGCCATTTCAAATGCATTTTTCGTAGAGGAACCAAATATCCTGAGAGATATATGGTTCCTCTACCACCAAAAGTGCTGTTTCTGTTATGTTTGCTGCAATAGCCACCGGTGCACCTTCACTTTTTTACGTTGTGTATAAGTCAGAGCATCCTGGGTTTCTGGAGGATCACGTCAAACATTTTACCATAGAGGCAAGTCAGGGTAGTTTGACTCAGAACTTTCGAAAAAAAAGACAATCAGATTTGTATTTCTAACAACGAATGAGACGCAAATTACCCAGATGTTGAATGTTTAATCAGTGAAGCAAGCTTGGACATCCTTATTGACAATAAATTTGAAGTACCTGACAATTAATTGTGTCGAAAAAAGCATTTTCTCGCAACTTTTATCGAAATTAATGTAAAAAAATACAAACTAATACCAAAAAGATTATAGAAAGCGGTTTCCAGACGACAGGAATTTTTCCGTTCAATCCTCATGAAGTTTCAAAATAGATGCCTAACAAAAGATTTGAAGAACACGTTGCGAAAGAGATCGACACTGCCTTATTCTGTTATCTTATGGAACGAAACAGTATTCAGAGAAAACTTCAAGAAATGGGAAGAAAACAACCTTAAAAATAAAACCTGGAGAATCGATCATAATAGAGGATCTAAGTAATGAAGAAAATAGAACAGACGAAAATATGATTGAAGGAGAGAACATTGAAATGTTCGTAGAGAAATCACAAGTGGTTACATTAACCAAAGCCAAAGATTCTATAGAAGTAATCAAAAAAGAAGCAGAAGAAGGCAAATTTGTATCTGAACCTAATAACGAGTTTAGCTCATATGATCTAGAAGAAGAAACATATGTTGTTGTTCGTTTTGTTACAAAAAAGACTTTGAAGCAGTTCATTGGCAAAAACTTTAGATTTAATATAACGTGAAAAAATTTTTTTTGAAAAATGAGAATTTCTTTTTTTAACAGTGGAACTGTAACCTAGTTTTGAGCTTTTTCATGAAATAACCTATTCATATATTGGATTTTTATGACATTTTCTTATTTTTGTAATGAGAAAATTTTCCTTATAACGTTTCCCACCCATATTTTATTTTTGTTTCGGGTACCTTCCCGGAAGTTAGCCAAACAAGTCTGTAACTACCAATTTGTGAAGCTAGAACCAAACTTCTGGCATCAATGCAATTTGCAAATAGAAATGACTCAAATTTTATTAGTCAAAAACACGAATTTCCCTGGGAAATGCTGTAAGGTTTGACGTTATATAAATACCGTTTGTTACTCTTTGGCTAGTGTAATAAAACTAAAGCGTTATATTTGCACTCAAAAAATTCAAATTTCACTTGCCACGTTTTGTTTCCATTCTAAAAAATAGAAGAAATCAATAATGGTTCCATATTACGTTTTTCCGCGTGAATTCGGAAACTCCATTATTCGAAATTGTTAAATGTCATTACGTCTTTTAATTCTTTGAAGATGAGAATGTGAAATTCAAGGAATATAATTGCTGAAATGATTATCGTGATAATGCAACGAATTAACTGTGAATTAGAACACTTTTTAAAAAGTAATTATGTCCCGAATATGACGATTTTGGAATGGAAAGAGCATTTTACATATTCATTCAGAAATCCTCTGTCTGGAATAAATTATATTGCTTTTGTTACACGTTTGTGCTCCGAAATAATCCTGGTTATTACGAGATTTTTCTCAACACTCAATTCTGAGAGAAAGGCAAATGAATTCGGTCCCCTGTCACTAAATGGCAAGACCGGCGTAAATGTTTTTGTCAGTTCTACCAAAACGGAATTAACTGTTGGGAGCTTTATTATTTTTCATTGCCCCTATACAATTCGCATTTACTTTGATTTGCTTTAAAATCAACCATTCGAGGCTTTTTCTTTTCATTCATCGATTGCGAGTTTTGGAAATAACTTTCCATACATTTTGGAGATATTTTGCATTATTTTAGACTCAATACAAGGGTGGTTTGAATATATACCGGCATTTTGCTATACAAAATTTTATCATTAAGCTTTCAGATGCCTTTTCTGTAAAAATGTCTCGGCTTGTCACGTAACCATTCACAAACAAAGGCAATCCCAAACGAGTTTGCATTTTATGGTATTGGAGTTTAAGAGCTCTAGTGGCTGCTTTTCTATCGGACAGGATGATGATCTCCTCTCTACATTGAACTGAACACATTTTTCAATTAAATGGATTTATTTTTGATAAAAACTTTGTGTTTTGCCCAGATTTCAGAGTGTGTGGTTCTGGGTCCTGTACACTCCTATTCCAGTTCCTTCTGATTCATTAGATCCGTTCGAATAAATTCAATGGAGCTTCTGTTCATTTTTTGTATGGTGTTCCAGGTTTGGTCGTTATTTATGGACGTTTTTTTTGATGATTCCATTTCTGAACATTCTAGTTTATGTATTTTTTGCCATGCTTTCAAAAATTAGAATCATTTCTAGTGCAGCTTCTGGGCATAATTTCGTGGCCCCGGCTGCACATATGCAAGCCTGTCTTTGCACCTTCGAGTTATTGTTCCTCGTGGTATCCAGACTAGCTCTACTAACTCAAATCACCATACCATATGTGATGAATAGTCCCACAATTGCCGTGTACATTCAGAGTAGAATCTTTCTCTCTGCGAAGTTTCTACACATCATCAAGGCTTTTGTGGCTTTAGTGATTATTTCATTTTCGCGTTTCACTATCTAGCTTGAGTCCCAGTTATTTTTCCTCTGTTCTTCACTCAATGAATTACCCATCTATCTTGATGGCTCGAGGTTTAGTTTTTTCTTCCTAGTGAAGGACATTAGGTAGGTTTCATTCGTATTAACGCTAAGCCCCATCGATTGACATTACCTTTTTGTATAATTGAGTTCTCTTTGAAGTATAAAACAGAGTGTATTTTTGAAGCATCCTCTTACGTAGATGACTATGTAGTCCATCTCGAGGTTGTCTCATCTACTCCCCTCGCGTTTAGTGCTCTTTTAACAGCCTCGTGAGTATTGCCAAAGGCATCTTCTTTGTCTAAAAAGGCACATCGTGTTCTCAGTTCGTCAGAGAGATCTGAATTCCAGTTGTCAATTGTAAAGCAGTCCTCTTTTAAGAAGGAGATGGAATATTTCGGAATATTTCGTCCACTCCTGGCGACTTGAATGGTTGGAAGGTGTTTGAAACCCCTCTCTATTCGTTCTATTGCTATATACTTGTTTTACAATTGCTGCAGTTCCTCTCGTGTGTCGTTCTATTATTTTCAGGGTATAATATTGTGCGTTCAAAGTTCGTTGATCAGTGAAAAAGTCAATGGCAACTACTTCTCTGTTGTCTCAAAATAAGGTACAAAACACCTTCTCCGCTGACCGTGTAACATCTGGTGTAACTGTTGTCTTTCTTCTATGGTGAATATTTGGTGCAATAAATTTTTTCCTTTCTCTTTATACCGCGACAAGAGTCGCGTGTAAACTACCAAGCATGTGAATTTCTGCTGTAAAGTTTTCACATCCATAATGAAATATTGTTGTTGGTGAACTATTTTCTCCATACTAAATACGCTGATGTCCAATTCTACAGCTATATCGCATACAGTACTGCGGCGTCGTTCTCTAAAAATGAAAATTTTTGAAGCACTAATATTCTTATCGCTAACATTTGTTCTGGGGCGTTGCGCATGTAGAAAGTTTGCCACAACTTTTTCGGAAAGCCGAACACATAAACGTTGCGCAACAGACACTGGTACCTTTTTCTAGCTCACTGCTAAAAATACACTAAAAAGCTACCCAGGTTCAATATCACTCAAATAAGGGTTAAATTTTCGTCCGCAATTCAATATAACTATGAAAAGAATTATATAAATATGAGGAGAAATTCCCACAAAACAATAGAAAACTATTTGAAAATGGCTTTCATGATTCAAGTAAAATGAGAGAAAACGAAGCTAAGAATTCTTGATATTCCGTGTATAACCACTTTTGTTCGAGATGAAGGAATATTTATGCGTAAATTATGCATTCTCAAGCGTTTGAGAGATTTTTTTGAGTTATTTTTATAGCAGACAAAGAAAACAAAATCAGGTCGATTTCCCAATAGCGTTTCTTCTAAATTGAAGAATTCATCATCTCCGACGCGGCGTTCACCACAAAATTGATATTATACTAGTCGAGAAACAGCGAGAAAACAACGAACAGAAATTTTGAATATTTCTAATTTGAACAGTTTGTCCCTTAAATTGGAAAAATATTAGATAGATTTTAATCTGTTTTTCTAATCACAATATATACAATACGGCCCATATGTAAGAAATAAATTAAATTTTAGCGTTATCCTGTATTGTGTAAAAAAACCTGAGACAGATCGATTTTTTTCTTGAATTTACAATTTACAGTATGAAAATATTAGCACCCCATAGAATAAAAATTTTTAATGAGAATGTGGCATTGTTAGAGAGGGATTTCAGTTCTCTGTTCAGCAATATGAAGTTTTGTCAAATTTGATGCAATCATAACTCAAAACTAATTTTTAAGCTGTGAGATTTTGATAACGTCTCTATCACAAAACTTAACGTAGAATGAAGATAATAATGTCGCATAATATTTAGAATGTATTTTTCAATGTAGGTACTTCACAATTGAATTAAATGTTCAAAATGACCACCATTCACTTCTTGACAGTAACCAAGGCGATTTTTGAATTCTCGTACATTTTGTATGACCTGAGGGGTGATATAAATAGCTCGATCAATCTCATTTGGATGATTAACATCAGGAAAACGTCGCTTCATCAGCAAAATCTGTTTTGTTTAGAGAATTCCTGCTTTCTATATTTCTATCTCCATTTAACTTCTGAACCAACCGATCTTTGGAAGAGTGGTATTTTTCTTTATGCAAAACTATCAAATAGATTGATTCACTTACATCATTGTCGGCGGCAAGTTCTCGAGTTGCCTTATGCGCATTTTCATCAATCTCGAGAATCAAGAAGAACTATTTTCAGAAGTAAACTGAACATTTTTACCTGGGTTTTCAATATTTTTTTTTTAATTTTGCTAACTGTAGACTGCGAAAAGTGTTGGTCGGGGTATTTATTACACTGGTCGACAAGATTCTCGTAACACAGGCGAGACCTTTGTTTTTAAAATGGAAATACCCGTCCAAAAGAAAAAATATTTATTGAGCCCTAAGATGTACCACTTTTCAATAGCTTAATTATCCCTGTTAACATTAGCAGGTAGGTAATTTTATAAAGGCTCGGCTAATATCGGTAAATTTAATGGCCGAAAAAATAACTGAACTTATCAGAATAATAAACATAAAAATAACATTTAAAATAAGTATTCTGTTGAGTTTCATAGTAAATGATTCTCAGTTCATGGTGCAAAAAGTGATTATAAAGACGAAAATTTCGAGTCAATCGCGCCGCAGTTGCAAAACTTCTACTGACAAATTATACTATATTTGTGGAAAATTTATGGTGAAATCGCAAACCCATTTTCCGAAAATGTGAAAAAAGTCTATTTTAAATATTTTGGTACTTTAAACAAGACAAGCAATACTCCCCCCACGCGTGCTGTGTTAGTTGTAGTGTACCATTGATGTAGTTAATGAATAAGAAGAAAAGAAGCATGCCTTTTGCAATTCCAATGGTATGGTGGGAATTCACTAACCATTTTGACGACTGCTATTTTTGCCTAATAAAGACTGGAGGTTATTCTTATAAAGGGAAGCACAAGATCGAGTAATCAAATTTGCCGTCTGCTATACGACCTGTTCCCCATAACGAAGATTTATCAATACCGATTGCGTCTTTAGATCCGCAACTACCAACAGTTAGTTCATGAACTTCTAGACGTCTATAAATCCCTTGGCGCTCAAATATCAATGAAAATTCATGGTGTCAGTGATGAGCAGGGTGAAAGGTTCTACCAAGATATTAGAATAATAGAAATTCAATATCAAAGACGATGGGATTCGGCCATGATGGGTGATACTGTTTGTTTTTAAAAAGAGAAAGTTTAAGCCCTCATTAAAGGAAAAAGTACAGCTAATTGAGATTTGAAGTGTTTTTTTTTGTTTTTAATAAATATTGAATATTTTACCAATGGATATTGTTCTATAAAACTTAAAAACTTCACGAATTACAATTATTTTTTCCATATTTTCGATTTATATATATATATATATATATATATATATATATATATATATATATATATATTTCATCAGAATATTTGAGTTACTACAATTTTTTTTATCGACCAGTGTTATTAAAAATTTCACAAACCTCTTTTTGAGTTTCTGTTTTATCACTACAACCAATCATAATTAAAATGTCTATTTTTTGAGTCTCGGACAAATGAGCCATAATCAAATTTAATACGTATAAAAACATTGTGGAGACGTCTTTTAGTAATTTAAGTACCTAAATGAGAGCGGTCAACCATATTCAAATCAACGGTTTACTTACCTTTTCGACTAATACTTTAGTATCCTCAAAATATGTTCAGAAGAACAGATACGAAAATACCTGATTATTTTTAAAGTATATTTCAATAGACCAGACAATATTTGATTTAGAAGTTAGGATAACCGAAGAAATTAACAAAATAACCCCTGAGGTCATAAAAACGAGAATCGCCTCGGTTATTGTGAAAAAGTGAATAGTGATCATTTTGAACATTTAATTTAATTTTCAAGTACATTGAAAAATACATTCTAAATATAATATATTATTATATATTATTATTTTCTTTTTACGTGAAGTTTTGTGATAGAGATATCATCAAAATTTTACATCTTAAAAATTAGTTATGAGTGCACAAAATTTGAAAAACTTCAAACTTCATATTTCTGAACAGATGATTGAAGTCTTTTTCAAACAAAGTGCCACACCCCCTTTCAGAGGGGGTACTGGAGGAGGATGATATTTTCATAATGAAAATTGTCAATTTAATAATAAAAACTGACCTGTTACAGGTTTTTAACACAAAAGTAGCAGTTACTTAACATATATATTCAAAAAACAGTTCATAAATATTTTCTTTATAATGCATTGAGACATTAAAGGAATTTTGAAGATGTGCAAAGAAATGTGTAATTCTTGCTCATCTCACCTCCTCACATTATAGCTAAGGTGATTATATCACCAGTTTCCACCATGTTCATGATGTCATCTGTTAAACTTTCACATAATCTGATTTATAGATCAATTATAATACTCATAGATAACTATTTTTGTTGTTGTGTAAATATAGAGAAAAAATATTATTCAAAGAAACTATGAGAAAGTTGCGTGAACATTATCTGGGAAGTTCCTATTCCTATAGATATGAGTAGTTTTCTAGTTGAAAGTGTTGAAATGAATACTCCAACGATGTTCAACGATGTTCGTTCCCTTGTACTCAGCCTTCGTCCAAGAAAAGTACGTGTGTTATCTGATGATTAGGCAATGCAAAATATTCCGAAAAAAGAGGTACAGGTAGAAGATGAAGATCCTAGCCTAAGAACCTCAGAATTTGGTTCTACTTATCCGCATACCTGCTCACAGAATAAAGATGATCGCTAACATTATACACAGATAGGCACCACAAAAGGAAGAAGTTAGTTATAGCGTTCAAGTTAGATATCCGAAAAATGATATATAGTTTATTGAACGATAGACAAAAAATGATTTCCTGGTTATATTAAGAGACGAATATTGTACTTTCGACAATAAAACAATAAGTGAATGTAAACCAGATGTTTGAACCTTCCAAAAAGTGTGCGGCCTAACGCACAAATTAGGTACATCAACTTGAAGATTGGCTAGCCAATTCTGCTTTCCAGCATGACCATCAGTCGAAAACTGAAGAGAAAGAAAGTCAACATCGGAAAAAGAAGAATGTCTTAAATATGATATAGAAACTTGTTCTAATGACGTGAAATATGTATTCAAAAAGATAAAATTTTAGTCTGGTGATGTGGCACATATCCCAAGCAAGCATTTCACGACCTTATGTCAGGCATGTGAGGGGTAAGGCGCTAGATACACATACTTATACAAGGAGATGTGTTCCGAAATTTATTGATTCTATTAATAAACACCATATTAATAATCTTTTATGAGTATTCTCACCAGAACTGGAAAGTGTATAAAAATCGTAGAGCCTCAATTATTTATTGAAGTTGCTGAGTTACACAAAATGATTTCCACTTGATACTAGGATTTGTATGTCTATATTATATACATATATATATATATATATATATATATATATATATATATATAATCAAAGAGAAATATTTCGAATAATCCAGGTAACCTGAAATTTTCCTTCTTATTTTCCGCTCAATAATGAATCACGTCCAATTTGTGATACTTATGATAAATACGGGAATAATAATTGCGAGTTGAATTTAATTGAGACTGTTTTCCAGAGGAACATGATAATTAGTAAGTTGTTTGTTCAAATAAGATGTCACAAAGCTGCTTATTTATTTTTTTAACTCATTTCAAATAACTTCATCCTCATTTCTCAATTATGAATAAAGTTGAACAACAGTCTTCTGATGTGAATTATTCGTAAATTGAAGAGAAAGCGAATATAAAGAAAGAAGTTATTAGTCGAGCGAAGAATGTAAAAAATAAGTAAACTTGAAACAAAAGCTTGATTTCCATTCATAGAATCAGATGAAATATAAATATGATGAATAAAGGGTAAATGAGAAGGTCATGAAAAGGAAAAAAATCAATTGAAGAAACCATAGAAAGAATTAATCAGAATCAAATGTTGCATAGATGAGGCTCAGATTATACGTAAAATACATATTTTTTCACATCGTGCATATCCTAGGTATTTTCAAATTCAGTGTATTCGGTTTTTCTTATGAGAAGGCATATCAAATATGGAAACTCTTTAGCGTTTACGGAATCAATTTTTTAGTGAGTGTCTGAGTCGGTCTGTTGAATTTAAATGAGACAAGGCATTCAAAGATGGCCACGAAACTGTCGTTAATAAGTCATATGATTGTCGACCGCGAACCAGCATTACACCAAACAGCATTTTGAAGGAACGTAAGATGATGTATGAAAAATTTTTGCTGATCTCGCCATTGATATGAGTAGTATAGAGTCTATCATCAACGAACACCTTCGCATAATAACGGCGTGATGGATTTCCAAACATTCACCAAATATTAATGCCCTGTGTCACCATTTGCTGCACAATACGAAGCGGAGGAGAACGGTTTTGAACTCGAATCTTTACTGCAGATGAGAGAGACAGAGAGAGATTCGTTGTATAGTTTTAGATTGGATAAGGGAGGTTTGATGAACCTGGCTCCGATATTAGAGTTGCTCCTGTACAGGGCTGGGGTTGTGGTGGTTGCGTGGGGTCGTGTTGTATTCGCTGGAAAGAGGAAAAGCGTTCGACCATTGGCCAGAAGAGTACAAAAAGAGAGCTCTAAATAAGTGAAAGCGTAGCTGCATTATTCCCTATAGTCAGCCATATGGCTGGTGAACCATTTCACCAAGTTACAAGGAATCCGCAGAAAACCTGCAACACCCATGATCGACGAAATGAGTGTGGTAAGGGTTTTATTTGATGGATTCGTTGGATGGTTTTTGCTTGGATAAGGGAAATTTTTTATTGGAGGAAGGTTTGTTGGAGTTGGCTCCGATATAAGAGTTGCTCTTGTACAGAGCTGGGGTAGTTGAGGTTGCATTGGGTTGTATTTTATTAGCTGAAAGGAGGAAAAACGATCGACCATTGGCCAGAAGAGTACAAAAAGAGAGCTCTCAATAAGTGAAAACGGTTTTTATCGGGTACAGCGTAGCTGCATTATTCCCTATAGTCATCCATATGACTTAAGTCTAGAGGCCGCATATTGGGGAGCCAGGGCGTGAGAAGGGTTTCTTTGGCAGCGGAGTTGTTTGATTCGATGATAGGAATGCTCGCAGGTCAGAGGTTTCTTAAGGAGATAGTTGAGTAAAGTGCTGTGAACATTGGCTATATATTCGATTATGGGGTGGATATATGTTTTTTATATATAAAGTAAGGTGAGGGGGTAGATTCATCCAAATTTTCCTTCGAGCGCCTTGATGAGACAGACTCGCCTCTGTACCCTGGTTAGAGTCTCGTTCAGATCAAACATCCCACTGAGAGCTTAAGTGAATTTCACTCTCAGATGAACTGCTTCTCTCCAAATAGTGCAGACGAGAGAGAGATTCATTGGAAAAGGTAGGTAGGATGAGGGAAATTTGTTATAGGAGAAAGGTTTGTTGGTGCTGGGCCTTATAGAGGAATCGCCCCTCTGCAGTGCTGGGTTGTTAAGGTTGCATGAGGTTGTGTTTACCCTAATGGGTGAAAAGGAGAAAAAGTGAACGATAATTTGCCAAAATAAAACGAAAAATAACGAAGGAAACCTTATCACCTTTGTGGTAGCAAATCCATTTTCTTAAGACATCTTTCTGAGCGTAATGTGAAGTTTTCTATCGTATCTCTTCTTTCTTTTCAGACATAATACCCTGATCCAATTTTCTCTATTATACGTAGTAAACTAGCTTCAGAAGCTTAATCTCTGTGGTACTTCCCGGTTTGTGAAAGTTTTCCCATCCACAAAGGCCTTATGAATACACTGGCTGCAAAATAGACTGATAATTGAGTAATATGATACTGTCAAACAGTCCATAAAGCCTCAAGAACACGTCTGTACCTGATGCGATTCTCATACAGGTTTATCCTTGTTCACGTTTATGCTCACTTTGTCAACACAATGCTGCTATATGTTTGAAATAAATTGAAATAGGTAGCTTACAACCAATTTTTTAAATAAAAATCGATAATATTATAGTTCAAATATATAATTACGACATAAAAATTCTAAAGAAACATAAAATTGATGAAACAATATAGTACGTCTAATAATTTGGCCAAGGACATTTGTGAGTGCAATTATCTAGAAAGACTGTGAATTTGTGGAAATCTTTTCGAAAATATATTAATGTGTAAGAGCGATTGTTTCAAATATATTTAAAATGCCCTCATATATTTCGTTGAAGCATGTCGCATAGAAACAGATAGCAGAAGTTTATGTCGCTCAAGTAATTAGTAGAGGTGACGTCCGAAAATGGATCAGAGAGTTTAAATATTTGCTTAAAGACATGACGGAAAACGTTTAGGTTGACTTATTTCAGGCATTTCTAGATTTTTCACATAATTCACTCATTTATATATATTTTTCAGCATATTTGAGCCGTGATTGCTACATAGTTTCTGATAAACAGGTATGATCAATAAAAGTGTTGATTTGATTCTGACTGTGATAATTGGACAGTCTGCAAGAAAAGCAACTTTGGAGCTTCCACTAAAAAATCAGCTTATTCGTACGATATTGTATATACCTACCAATTTAGGGCCTGGTGTGAATTGATAAATGTAGAAGTGAACCTGGTTCCTTAGCATACTTACAAGAAAAATAAAAAAAATTAATGATCACGATAAGCTCCCTTATTTTTCGTCATACAAATTGAGAAACTCAAATTCAAAAGTCTATCGTTGGGAAGTATGTTGAGTATTTCCGTAAGTACATTGCACTGCGCCCATCTGTTATCAAACATCGTCATTTATTTCACATATTCCTGAATAAAAAATGCACTGTCAATCCGTTTGGTTTAAATACATTTGGCAAAATGCCCTCTAATGTTACCAAATTTCTCAAGCTGCCAGAATATAAGCAATATATATTCGTAGATCTTCCAATTCTTTTCTATAAGGATCAGGAGCAAATATTACGACAGTACCCGAGTGCTACGTTGATCATTGCAATGATCAAAAAAAATGCCATAGCAGAGAAAATTATCCCGACCCCGAGCAAGGTTTTCGAATGTTATCATCCAATATTGTACTTCCGGTTTCTACTTTTTATGATGATACTGGAAATTCTAGTTAGGTGTTGCGAACATAGGTTTAATACGAAAAATAGAAAGTGCAACGTCTGAATAGAATTCGTACTATTGGAAGAGAGAGAAAGAGCATCGGTTCACTAATCTCTATCTCCCTCTACTCACTCATAAAATCAAAACTTTTCACTACCTGCATTTCCCATCCGCCCTACCACTCGAAACTTAAACGTCATGGCGATCCAATAAAAATAGAACAGAAAGAGAGAGATAGAGTAGTGCAAATATGTTCTTTTCATTTCTATTATCAAATCGGGTTCACTTGGACAAGCTTCCATACCTTGCTCTCTACATCTTAAATAATAACTCTATGGTAGGGAGACTCCTTAGCATCGCAAGACATTAATGCTAATGGTTGTTTTAGTAATGATTGTTGATAATGATAATAAAAATTCACAATTTCATTGTTGTTACCAGCAAGCGAGATGGACGCTTAAAGGCACCAGAAATTCACGTGCAAGTGAACAAAACTTTTATCATTGACAACAGTAAACTGAGAGTTGTAAAGTGTATGTCGCTGTTCGAAAACCTTTGCTAAAGCCTCGGAACAAGAAAGAACGTTTGCCGTGGGTCCCTGTCCATCGATATTGAACTTATGAATATTTAGCTGAGCTATTGAGTTCAAAACGAAGAATTTACGTTCAACGCAGTATACAAAATAGGTGATGCCAGACTGTGTACTTCCCACAATTGAGCTATTCGATTAAGATTGATAAAAGTATGGAAAGAATAAACAGTATAAAAAATTTTGGAACAAAATGCCGTTCCTTCGGGTTTATGATTGATTTGATATAAATTCATTTTTTAGCAGGACAATGACCCCAGGCATAGTTCCAAATCATGCGGAGGATATTTGGAAGAGAAAGAGACACAAGGGGTGTTGATGAACATAGTTTGGCCTCCTCAAAATTAATATCAACAAACTGTTTGGTTCTATGCTGAGACATGTGAAAAAATATTTTAACACGCTTCAACGTAAACAATCACTTCCAACATTGTTAGTTGTCATTAAAATTGGCACTATGTATCTATCTACCTATCTGTCTATATAGATAAATTAGTTACCTGCTCAAAGCTTCAACAGTTGAGCTATCCTAGCATTTATATTTCAGTCACCTAGACATGAGATCTACCGACAAACTCTAATGGCCATGTTAACATTGAAGGCATGTTCGATATTATCCATAAAATAGGAAAACAAAAGAATAATGGAAAGGGAGTGAGTTTCAGTAATTTAAAAAACATTCGAATAGTCTCCACAGTGAGAATCACACCTATTGGACAAAACACAAAGTGAGCTTAACACGTTGAACCCCGGTGCGGTCCATAGGCCCGAACTTTCCTCACAACTCAGAGCGGTCCTATAGAACGCAGGACTCATTTTATTTAAAACCTTTCCCACGCCCCAAGGGATCGCATTTAAATGTGTTTTGCAGTTTGTTTGGACCGACATTTGTTTTTTTTTATTTTTGATATATCTTATATATTAAAAAAATTGATGATCCCCATTCCGAGTCCGTTCAGGCCTTCTACCCAACCGATTTGCTCATTTTTTTTTTAATAAAAGGTATTGATGCACAGATCAGCCATCAACCATCGGATTTCATCTAATTTTCACCATTCTCAAGTTATACTCAAATGCGATTTCCCCCTGTACATTACTTATGGGACTTTTTCACATACACATGCTCTATCCTCAATATCTCATGTTCTATTCAAGATAGAGACTTCATTTTGATTTAAGAACACTCAAAGAAACATCCTCTTTCTTTTGAGTTTGGAACACTTAAATCGGTTGAGTTGGAGAGGAGCTAGGCGCGGACATTCAATGTGGAGTTATGGATTTTTATAGGTTTTTGGCAATTATTCTACATTCAAAGATCTATATCTCAAGTTCTAATATAGCTACAGAGTTCGTTCTTTTCTATTATAATGATTTCTGATACTTATTTAATGGATTCGATGCGAGCGAAGCCGCGGGTAAAAGCTAGTTTTGTTTTTAAAGGATAAAAAGATGACATATTGAAAAAGAACGGAACTTTTATTATAAAGTGAATAGAATAACTATTAATTGTTGTTACAATCACAATTATTCATGCGAAACAAGGAATACAATGAAGTGGTTTTACAATCAAACGTTTTGCAAAAAGGGATCACTTTTTTTACTTTGGATTTTGTGATAATTTTTGTGTGATTTTTTTTCACAATATCTTCTCACTTTGTGACTTGGGCCTTCTGTCTTGACTGAGCAATGGTTTTTTTTGTTTTGGCATCTATTTGTCAGCATCATTCGTAGTTTCTTTTTTCAGCAACTCAATTGCTACACAAATTTGAAAGTCCGTAATCGATATATTCTTCTTTATAAAAGAGTAACATTGCTGTAATAAATAGCAATTAAATGGCAATTTTCCTAAACTACTTCAACGTCCTTCTCGGAGAACTATTGTAGCTTGCCATTTGATCAGAGAGACCACGAGTCATATAGAGACAATTACATAATTCAAAATAATCAAATGTTAACAAACATCTACGATTTCTTTCATATTTAATTGTATTCAACATTTCTGATTTTCTCATACAATCTGAGGAAATTACGTTGCCGACGCATTATCTAGAATTGAAGTAGAATTGAACGCTATCCATAAAAAACCTCCTAAACGCAATCCCAAAATAAATATAATAAGTGATATCATTATAACCCCTGCAAATCCAAAAACATACACTAAGGACCCTGAACTAAAAGCTGATATCGACGCTATTTCAATGCTTGCAAGAGCAAATTCCGACACAAATCTAGCGCTTAGGGACGCTAACGAAATCTTAAGTAAAATATCTAAATATAACAAAAGTACCGCTTTATGTGAAACTAGACATTCTGCTCAAGAAAATCAAATTTTTGGTTTCCCAATCTCAGAGAAATCTTTAAATTCGGCCTATTTTCAAATGATCCTAAAATACCGAGATAAAAATGATATAGATTATTTCCAACTATTTGGTAAGAACCGGTATATTCTTAGTTTTGGAAAAGGATGTGATGATAATGTCTTAAGCCAAATGTTTTTAGAAATAATTGATCCAAAAGAGACATATTATATATACTGCTTTGACGATTCGCTCAAAAATCTTAGAAGCAAATGTGAAAATAATTGGAATTCGATTAATTTCGGATGACGATTCAGAAACTCATAACGGTATTACTGAAACTATAAAGCACATACAATCCTTGTATTATTTCCCAAAAATTCAAGAATTAGTAACGAACCTTATTGATCATTGCGAATTATCTCTCCTCAAAATACGATAGAATCCCTCGAAAAATACCATTTTCCGTCCCTCTAATTTCTAAATCTTCACATAGACGTATAAAATAAACAATGCTTAACAATACTCGATATATTCTCCAGATACCTTCAATACGAAATTAATGATGCGAATTCAATCACTATACTCAATAAACTTCGTCATTATTTTTCATGAATCCATTCACAAATAACTTGCGACAATGCAAGAAAATTTACATGCGAAATCTTTAAGGAATTCATGTCACACTTCCACATTAATACACCATACAATCCCTCAATCATACCGGAATTCTCCCATAGAAAGAGCACATTCAACTTTAATTGAAAAATTGAGAATTCTTTGATAGAAATTAAAAGAAAATATTACTGATTTAGTTACAACCGCTATTCTTATATATAATCAATCAATTCACTCAGTAACAAATTTTACACCTTTTTAACTCATTCACTGAATCGATCCTCATAAACATAAATTACTCCATTTTTTAATGACCTTCACGAAAAACAAAATGAACCGAACAGATGGATAAAATTAATCTAGAATGAAAAGGTGATATCTCCAAAACAGACGTTGTTTATCTAGATATGGAACCACGAAATAAAATTGAACCAAAATATAAAAAAAAATTAGTAGATACAAATGATCAACTGATAAAATAATTTCTCAAAAATCTAAAAAGATCAGCAAACACATGATTAAAAATACCAATTCTTTCCAGGTTAACCATGAAGATAGCCAGCCAGGCAATTCAAGTCGAAGCAATTGAACCCCAAGGTTATATTTTAGATAATTTAGGATTCGAAAATTCGTATAGTAATTTAGTTTTAAATCAAGTTCATTTAGCCAGTAGACTTGACGACTCAATAGTAACTTTGGCAAAAATCTATCAAAAAGACGTTGAATTACTTTAGAAGATATAAAGAAACTTAGAATGTATGCACGACCAAATAAAATAATCAGAAGAGGTTTAGTAGACGGTCTTGGTACAGTAATAAAATATATTTCCGGAAGTCTCGATCAAAACGACTTAATAGAAATTCAAAATACCTTAGAAAAAGTTAATTTAAACGAAAATGAACTAATGACGGAAATTTCGAAGATATATATACGTTTGCAGGACAGATTACTCAACGTTGGCAAACAAATTTACGTAAAATTCAAATTTTTGCAGAAAACATACTCAAAGGATCGAATACTTTAAATAATAGACTTAATAACGAAATTATTATCCATATTCAGTTAGAACAAATTAGGAACCTAAGAAACTATATTCAAATTTTATTTAGAACAATATCATTCAGTAACCAAGAAACCCTAAATTAGAGTTAATTAAGCAAAAAGAATTAGAAGAAATCATTAACTTTTCACCTACTATTTCATTCACACGATGAAATCATTTCTGATATTCCTACTTTATTAGAAATAATTAAAATCAGTCTTATGTTTACTTCCAAAACTTTATATGTAACTCTCAAAGTTCTCATATTAGCCGACGAATTGCTTCATATCTACAAAATTATCCCTATTCCCAGCAAAAAAAACAATACCCTCCTACCCTCGTACACATTCGCATTGAATTCTCAAGGATCAACAAAATGGACAAATGAAGAATGCAAGAAAACCTTCTCGTTCTGGTACTGCGAGAAAGAACCTCACGAAGACCCTTGCAACTTAGAAGATCTCTCACGTAAAAAACGACTTATCGCTTTTCACATAATTAACTAATGGAAATACAATCATTTGATCAAAGAAAATGACAAGTTTAAACGAAACAAAACAATTTTAAATCATTGAAAATTTTAAAATGCAACGTCATACTAGGAAACAGCGATTGTATTCATTCATTCCAAAAACACACCTAGACAGGAACGGAAAGGAAAGGAATAGAACGTCCAGTCCAGAATGTCCCAGCCTCAAAGAACCCTCAGAAATTCATAACAAAATTAATATTAACAATTTACATTTGGAAGATCCAAATTGATACCACAATTTCGTGAACCAGACTTGTTACCTATAAAAGTCTATCAAAGCCATCTAGGAATAACATCAACAATACTTTTTATTCAACTATCATTTTGTTACACTTCACCGTATTCGCTTATTGGACTAAATTAACTTAGATTAATTAGATGTAGGATGAGTCAAAAGTTCTTACTTATATAAGAAAACTTGTTTTGACAGTTTTGTGACAAACACATCATTTATATAAAAATAAATGTCAATATGTTTCTAATGATATTCAAAGATACTTAATCAGTTTCAAAATCAAAAATATGCATTTGGATTTATTAGAAAAAAGCGAAAATACGCACAAAGAATGCCAGATAACAGTACCAGAAAATGATAAGATTGTCAAGCAATTAATCGATTCCGGTATATTTATAGACACGCGCAGATGGATACGCAACAAACTGACAATAAGTAAAGTTCATCCAAAAACATCAACTTACTTCAAATCCACCGCAGCCAGAAGAAGTGAAGAATACAGACATTTAACTAATCACTATTATGTGATTCATCCATTTAGCTCGTTCACTTTAGTATGGGACATTATTATATTCCACGTTTATATTCACATGCTGATAGTTTATGCTTTTGATGATCTCTTCATGGTTTCTAAGAAACATTCGTATTATCTCAATATTCTGAAGTTTTCAGGTGATCTGGTTTACTTTGTTGACATATGCCATTTCTTTTTCAGAGGTTATTATGACACTAATATCAGTAAGGCTGTTCTGAATGTGCAGAAAATTATCAAAAAGTATCTTTCTACAGTTTTTATCATCGATTTTATAGCGATTATCCCATCGATATTAATGCCGTTTCAATATTTGGGTTACATAAATATAAAGTACGATCCCGTTCTCAATATCATACAATTTCTTGGAATAATAAGACTTTTAAGAATCGGCCGTTGGTTGGATACTTTAGAAATGATCGGTAGATTCAACAATTTTCCTACTTACATCCATAAAACGTTCAAAGTTTTATTAGTGTATTCGATTATTTTGTGTAGTTTGTACTTTTTCTTATTTAAGACTCGTGGTAATATTAGAAGATATCAAAATATTGAATTGGATACCATCCAAGACAGATACTTCACGGCAACGTTAATTTTAATGTTGGCAGCTCATGGTACGACAGAACTACCGTTTAATTTTTTGGTTATTTGTGGTACGACTACTTTTTTATGCGCTGGACTTATACTAAACTTCTACTTGTTCGCACAACTGATGCAAACCTGGAATACATTTATTCATGTTAAAACTGCAACAAATAGTATCAGTCAGCAATTTTGTGAGTACATGAAGTACAAGGGTTTACCGATAGAGACGCGGACAAAAATTATGGCGTTCTTTGAATTTAGATTCCAAAGAGACTTTTACCATGAGAGAAGAATGCAGTATTTTATATCGGAAACACTGAGACACAGAATATTGATGGATTTACTCAGGAATCATGTGACTGGTACGAATTTATTCACTATTCTACCCAATGACGTGCTTCATAAACTGCTACCTAGAATAAAAACAGAGGTTTATTTAGAAGACGATATTATCTTCCGGAAAGGAAAATTACATGAAACTATCCATTTCATACATAATGGAACTGTAGCTGTTTATAACTGGGCTGGATCAGAAATTTGTCATCTTGAAGATGGAGATTCATTCGGTGAACTATGCCTTTTATTGGAAGAGAAGAAACTTGTTAGTATTGTCGCTATTGCTCCTAGCGAGATTTTCCGAATCAAAAAGCTCCACTTATTAAAAGTACTTGAAGAATTTCCCACAATAAAACAAAATGTTTTATTGGACTGCCGCGAGAGATTTCTCAGAGCAAGAACGAGTTATTTTTGAAATACTTTGTTTCGCTGTACTGTTCAATGATATTTTTTTAATTGATTATATATTTTGATTGTTTGAAGTACTCCTCACAAATTATATCTCTTCTATATACCGCATATGAAAAATGAACATAAGGCTTAAGTGAAAGACTACTGTCATTGGTGACGGGTTCGCAAATGTAGAGCCACTATGAAAAAAAAATTTGAAATAAATAAACCTTGAGAAGAAATTGAAAATATAAAGCCCATGATTCCATTAAGAGTTATCATGACCGAATTCGGAATACCAGGAATATTGATACGACTGCCGCTCAAAAGTTTAAGATCACAATAAAACAATACTAGCTTTTACCCACGACTTCGCTCGCATCGCATCCATTAAATAAGTATCAGAAATGATCATAACAGAAAAAAACGAACTCTGTAGCTATATTAGAACCTGAGATATAGATCATTGAATGTAGAAAAATTGCCAAAAACCTACAAAAATCCATAACTTCAAATTGAATGTCCGCGCCTAGCTCCTCTCCAACTCAACCGATTTAAGTGTTCAAAACCTCAAAAGATAGAAAGTGTTTCAGCGAGTGTTCGTAAACTAGAAAGAACTTTGTAGCTATATTAGAACCTGAGATATAGATCTTTGAATGTATAAAAATTGCCAAAAACCTACAAAAATCTATAACTCCACATTGAATGTCCACGCCTAGCTCGTTTCCAACTCAACCGGTTTAAGTGTTCAAAAACTCAAAAGAAAGAAGGTGTTTCAGCGAGTGTTCTTAAACCAAAACGAAGTCTCTATCTTGAATAGAATCTGAGATATTGAGGATAGAACGTGTGTATGTGAAAAATTCCCATAAGTAATGTACAAGGGGAAATCGCGTTTGAGTTTAACTTGAGAATGGTGAAAAATAGATCAAATCCGATGGTTGATGGCTGATCTGTGCATCAATACCTTACAATGAAAAAAAAAATTAAGCAAATCGTTTGGGTAGAACGCCTGAACGGACTCTGAATGGAAATCATCAATTTTTTTAACATATAAGATAATTATCCATTACACACCTGCATATTCTATTGTTAATATCATTAATATCAAGTATCTTAACCGACAAACGCTACGTTAGATCAGGTGGTACAGTCGTAATATTTTTATAATGTGTTAATAACTAATTGCTTTGCTTTTGTTTCCTATCGGTCAATAATAAGGATTATTAAGCTTCTAACAACACGAATTTTCGACTTATTATCACTTGAGGTAACATTACATTCTAAATTAATCTGAGATTGTGGTTTTTGCAGTAAAGACGTCTTAGAATGGAAAAAGCGTGCGAAATTAACAGTGTATAACTCGACCAGTGTAGCTTGAGACTTGAGTTTTCGATGCGCGATAGTCATGCTGGTCGGAATAGAAGACTTTAGAAGTAAATTAAAAAATAAAGTTTTGTGTGGTCAGATACGGGAACTAGTAAGTAATATCCTAAAATTAATGGAAGAGGAAGCGACAAGGTAGGAAGTTGTTATATTTTTTTCTAATGTATGTTTCAATGATATAATTTTTGTATCGTCACGTTGTGATTATGCTAAGAAGTTTGAGAAAGAATATATGGAGAAAGAACCACTTCTCGATCAGGTAATCGACAACTTAATTATAGATTTGAATAATGATGATTCAAGAGGAGAAAGTTATACTGACGAAACTGATTCCGTAACGCATTTTGCGGAAAGTGGGGACGATTTTGGTGGGAAAGCTCTTCAAGAAATCTTGAGTTTGAAGAGGTGGAAGGTTGCGACACTCTTCACCCAAAACGGGCCGGATAGTGATTCTTCGTCAAAATTATTTACAATTTCATAAATAATATCTACTATTTTCACATTCTATAATTTTGGTAAAGTGATATATGATATAATTTTATTATCAAGACGATATAAAATAATGTAATTTGTTTAAATATTTATTCAATTTGAACTAAAGTTCAATATTAATTTGTGGCGCGTTTCGCTAACACAGTAGCTTTGTCAAACGAGTGATGGTATAATGAAATATTTTTAATTTATAGAGTGCCTAAATACGGAATTTTAAGATATTGAGTATTAACTAAAGTATTACTAAATGTTTACATGGAAATAAAATGCAAAAAATGCCTAAATACGGAATTCTACTAATATTAATGAAATAGTATTGAACAATTTTACCAGGAAATTACTGTGTTAGCGAAACGCGTCATAAATTAAATATTGAGCCTTAGTTCAAATTAAATAAAGATATAAACAAATTATTATTAAAAATACTTGTAGACTTTCATTTAGGATTTCTTAACAACCTGCTGGCTATTCATCTTCAAGACAATTACAAGATGTAACCTGATATTTAAAGCGCAGATTTATATTCATCTGAAATTGAAAAAATATGCTTATGTATACGAGGATGTATTGATATCTAGTTAGCCTAGATAGTTCCATGCATAAACAAAATATTGCGTTACCATAGCAACGAACAACTTATTAGAAGTGTCAGAGTAAAGTTTGACGTCAAAAAAGTAAACCAGAGTTACGCGATAAATTAAAAGAAAAAAGATGTCCACCGAAATTATGAAAATGGAAAATTGGAATATCGAGCCATCATCAAGTACCTGTATTTAAAAGGGTCAAGAGGTAAGCAGATTTACGTGGATATGCTTAATACCCTTGGTGATCAATGTCCTTCGTATGCCACCGTGAAAAATTGGACTGCAAGCTTAAAAAGAGGTAAATTTTCCATTGAAGATGATGACCGATCGGGAAGGCCAGTTTATGTGTCAGTCCCCGAAAATTTCGATCTAGTTAATGACATGATTTTATCAGACCATCGAATTGGTCTAAAACGGATATATGAAGAACTGAATATTTCATAGGAACGCGTTCATCATATAATTGACGTGAGAAAAATTTTTGCAAAATGGATCCCCAAATGTTTGAATGTTGACCAAAAGCGTGCAAGGATAGAAGCATCGCGTTCGATCTGTGCTCGATTTGAAAACTATGTAGACTTCTTAAACCGAATTGTTAATATAGTTAAGACTTGGGTACATTTCTACGATCCAGAAACAAAGCAAAAATCGATGGATTGCTTCAGTTTTCTGGTTCTCTAAGACCTTAGAAGTTTCGTGTCCTGTTGGAAAAGTTCTTTCTTCTGTTTTTTGAGATTGCCATGGAGTAATCATGATTGATTTTTTGGATGAGGGTAGAACAATAACTAGAGTTTACTATCCGACTTTACTGACCACTCTACGGGAAAAAATTAAAGAGAATAGATGCGGAAAGTTATCCAAAGGTGTTTTGTTTTTGCAGGACAATGCCCTTGCACTCGAATCTGATGTTGCCATGCAAAAAATTCGTGGTTTTTAGTAGAACACCCCCCTTATTCACCAGATTTGGCTCCGTCCGACTATCATTTCTTTCCCCAACTGAAAAAAAGTTTAGAAGGTCGTAGATTTATTTCCAACGATGAGGTAATAAAATCTGTGGAGGTCTGGTTTGCAGAGCAAGAAGAAACATTTTTTGAAAGGTCTAGAGACGTTGCAGGTTTGCTGTAATAAATATATCCAATCTAAAGGAGAATATGTTGAGGAATAAAATATTTTTACATTGAAATTTTATTAGTTTCTATAATAGGCTAAGAATTTTTCAATATATCGTATTCCTTGCTGACTCCATCCCCAAAAAACAATTTGTTTCGCACCGAACCACACATATTTAGCTTTCGGCGATATTTGGATTTTTAATAATGTTTAATATGAATTCACAGAGTGTTTGTGTCAACCAGCTCGCACGCATAATAATTTTCGTTTGCTGTCTCTCTTCTCTGCCTTCGCATCTGAAGTCTCAAGGTTCATTGGTCGAGCTGTAGTGCATTCTGCCACCGATGTTTGTTGAGAATTGATCAATTGACAGCTGACCCGAACCCAACCCAACCTTGACCCTATCCAACTTCACACTATACTTTTGTTTTATATAGAGTCAAAGTTGGTAATTATGTATTCTAATGAATTCTGATTTTATTAAATTAGTAGGCGATAAGCACCTTTTGACAGTTTCATGTAATAGTGACACAAGTGAAACGAAAGGCGAAAGAAAAACGTGCTCCGAAATTGTTATTCCGTTATTATTGTTATTTGAACGCACTTTGAAATCCTGTTCAATAAATCGAACATTGATCAAGATTGGACTCAATTTATTTGCAACTACAAACCCAAAACCCACTGTAAATTAACAACAGGTTATGGGCCAAGGGCAGCTGTAAAAGGGTTTTGTTGTAAATAAAGCCAGGAAAGCGACGGCGAAGTCCAGAAAGCAGTTCAAAACGTCAGAACCGGCACGCGGTCAGGCGACCACATCCGGCTCGCACAGCAAGTCAACGTTGAACAACGCACACGCAAGTCGTTTTAAGTCAGAAAATCGCCACGAAAGATTGTAAATTCATTCTGTTTATTTTTAAAAAAAAAATTGTCAGAAGTCAGTCAAATTGTAGAATTTAAATGCAAAATGGATACTGTAAAATCTCAGTTGGAAATGTTAAGTGAAGAAAGTCAGTCCAGCAGGGGCTGCGTCAGATGCAACTGTTTCAGCTTGGACAAAGAAAGATGTCGAAGCTCAAACACTGATAGGTTTGAATGTAAACAGTAAGATAGCTAACAAAATTGCTAATTGTTAAACTTCCAAAGACATGATAGACAAATTAGTTAGTTTATATGGTACAAAGACTGATGTAACTTTAGAAACGTCCCGAATCAAATTCTTTACCTTTGAGTATGATGAGAGTAAGTCAGCAATAGAGAACTGTATGGAGATCATGGACTTGGCAGAGGAATTGTCAACAGAAAATGATCCAATGAGGGAAAGTTGGGTCATGACGAGGATTTTGAGTGTCTTACCGCCAAAACTGGCACATTTCAGAACTGCGTGGAACAACGTGACGGGACATGCAAAGAACTTGGACACACTCATCGAACGTCTGAGACTTGAGGACGAGCAGCTTAGAGAACCGACGACAAACGCAGAGGGCAGTACCAGCAACGCTCTCATGGCAAAACGTGGAAAACAAGGGCAGTCGTCGAGCAAGCAGGACAAGTCACAGTTCACATGTTACAAATGTGGGAAGCCAGGTCACGTGATCAAGGAGTGCAGAGGAAAGGCATGTCAGAAGTACATTGAATATTGCAAGAAGAAATACTCATGTAACAATTGTAAGCAGAAAGGCCACTTCGCAAAGGATTGTCCATCCCGAGAAGAAGGAAATAAGTCAGTAAATTGAAAACCCAAGAAGGCATGTTTGACCACAGCTCTCTCGACAGTGGACAACGACATCTCGCAGGACAGGGCAACTTCATGGTATCAAGACAGTGGAGCCAGTCAACACATGACGTCTCATCGAGAATGGTTTGTACAGCTTGTCGAGCTGGACGAGCCAATCCCAATTGTGATCGGAGATTCAACTAGGCTAGATGGCGTTGCAGTTGAAGATGTGATCTATGTACCAAATCTCAACTTTAATCTTTTCTCAGTCAGTCATATGTTAGACAAGGGACATGTACAGAAGGCAGATGAAAACGAGTCGACATTCCTTTGTAAGAAAAGCAACGAGGTTGTGGCAGTAGCAAGGCGCAAAGGAAATTTATATAAAATGATGCTCAGAAGAGAAGGACAGGAAGAAGAGGCAAGTTTGATGGTTCAGTCGATCAAAGTATGGCATGAAAGACTCGCCCATCAAAACGTGAAGTATGTGAGGGACATACTGAAATGGAAAGGGATCAAGTATGTTGATGACTGGAATAATTATGTGTGCACAGGGTGCGCATATGGCAAGCAACATCGATCTGCACATCCGAAAAATCCCAAGACAGCCCAGCAGCCGTTAGATCTTGTTCATGTCGACACTGGAGAGATGAACATCCCATCCCTGGGAGAAGCAAAGTATTGACTCATGTTGAAGGACGACTTCACTCACTACCGAAGCTGTTATTTCATGAAGACGAAAAGTGAGGCCCCTGAGAAGATTACAAGCTACCTGAGACTTGTAGAAAATCAACTAGGAAGGAGAGTGAAGAGCCTGAGATCGGACAACGGCACGGAACTGAAGAATGCAAAAACGAAAGAACTCATGGACAAGTTGGGAATCTTTCACACCTTTACGAATGTACACACGCCAGAGCAAAATGGAAGGGTTGAAAGAGAAATGAGAACTATTGTCGAAGCAGCCAGGGCAGCGATACATGAAGATGGATTGAACGAGAAACTATGGGCAGAGGCAATGAACCAGGTGATCTTCACGATCAACCAGACAGGAACCAGCAACGTACCAGGAAAGAGTCCAGCAGAATTGTGGTTTGGAAGGAAAATGAAGATTGAGAAACTGCGACCTTTTGGCTGTGAATGTTATGTGCTGACCCAAGCACAAAAGAGAGGCAAAATAAATAGAAAATCAGAAAAGGGAATTCTGGTTGGCTATGACATTGATTCGCCCTGTTACAGGATTTACATGAAAGAGAAAAGAGAGGTCATTACTTCAGACAATATAATCTTCGACGAGGAGAGGATACGACAGAGGCAAGGCACTGAAGTTGAGACATCGGCATCAGAGAGTACACTTGAGAAGAAAGAAGAAAGCAGCAGTGAGTCAGACGAAGAAGAAGACAACTGGAGAAAGTGCTGAAGAGGAAAGTGAGAACGAAAGTGGGACACAACCGACAGAAGAAGAGCCAGGAAGGAGAAGTTTGCGAGATCGTCGAACTTTGCAACCACCACCGAGACTGAAAGACTATGTACTTAATAACAGAGGAATGAGCGCAAAAGTAGCCATGATTGGTGAAGCTGAAGACATTCCGGTGAGTCAGGCACTTAAAGATGAAAAGTGGAGAAAAGCAATGCAGGAAGAGTACGACTCGCTAATGGAAATGAAAACTTGGGAACTGGTGGACTGTCCTGAAGGAGTGAAACCTATCACATGTCGGTGGGTACTTCGAGAGAAAGCAGATGAAAGATACAAGACCAGACTCGTAGCCAGAGGATTTGAACAGAAGGAAGGAGTGGACTACAAGGAAACATTCAGCCCAGTAGCCCGCCGTGCATCGATTCGACTACTACTAAGTCACGCAGCGTCAGAGAAAATGAAGTTGGTATCGTTCGATGTGAAAACGGCATTCTTGTATGGAAATCTGGAACAAGTCATCTACATGAATCAGCCTGAAGGATTCGACGATGGATCAGGTAAAGTTTGCAGGTTGGATAAGAGTCTTTACGGACTCAAGCAAGCCCCAATGATGTGGAACGAGAGAGTCACTACACACTACACAGTCACTACACTGTAAAGAAAGTTGGCCTGATCAACGCAGATGACGACCCGTCTATTTACTACACCAAGGACAAGAGCATTATGCTCTCACTCCTCGTGGATGATGGACTGATAATTGGGAAAGATGAAAAGAGAATATACAGACATTTGAAGGAAATAAGCAAGGAGTTTCAGATCACTTACAGTGAGAAAGTTCAGGACAAGTTGACGTACTTGGGCATGGAAATCAAGGTCGACAAAGATGGAATCTTCGTGAATCAGCCTCGGTACACGGAGAAGATCTTGAGGAGGATGAAACTCGAACAGTGCAACCCAGCATCCACACCGATTGAGCAAGGAATGATCACCAAGAAAACAGATTTCAAGAACGACGAGGCACTACCAGCGAAGAACAACTATCGTGAGGCGATAGGGAGTTTGTTGTACCTCGCTACAATATCTCGACCAGACATCAGTTTCGCCGTGAACTACCTCAGTCGATTCTGCAACAATCCCATGAAAAGCCATCGGGCGATGGTGAAACGTGTATTCCTGTACTTGAGAGGGACAGTGACAGCAGGAATCTACTTCGGAGGAGGCAAAGAACTCGTAGCATACATCGATTCAGACTTCGGAGGAGACCCTGAGACAGGAAAGTCGACAAGTGGAGTATTGGTGATGAGAGGAGGACCAGTAGTCTGGTACTCACAGAAGCAGCGTTTGGTAGCGACTTCAACCGCAGAAGCCGAGTACCGAGCCGCAGTATCTGTGATTGGAGATGTGTGCTGGATCAAGAGACTCGCACTGGAACTTGGTATCCTGGAAAGTGATCAGCCGATCACTCTGAAAATCGACAACATGTCAGCGATTCACATGTTACAGAATGAACACGAAGGAAAGACAACCAGAGGCAAGAGACACATTGAGATACCACGAAAACACATTCAGCAACACGTCGGCAACACTGTGACACTGCAACACATCGAGAGCAGCAAACAGATTGCAGACATTTTCACAAAAGCACTCAACAGAAAAGTTTTTGAGACACTTCGCTGTAAATTGATCAAGGAGGAGTGTTGAGAATTGATCAATTGACAGCTGACCCGAACCCAACCCAACCCAACCTTGACCCTATCCAACTTCACACTATACTTTTGTTTTATATAGAGTCAAAGTTGGTAATTATGTATTCTAATGTATTCTGATTTTATTAAAAATTAGTAGGCGATAAGCATCTTTTTGACAGTTTCATGTAATAGTGACACGAGCGAAAAGAAAGGCGAAAGAAAAACGTGCTCCGAAATTGATATTCCGTTATTATTGTTATTTGAACGCACTTTTGAAATCCTGTTCAATAGATCGAACATTGATCAAGATTGGACTCAATTTATTTGCAACTACAAACCCAAAACCCACTGTAAATTAACAACATTGTTGCACATAATGAAGGCAGAACCGTTTACTTTTTAATTGAAGTTATCAAAGACTTGTGTTAATAGCATCAGAGCTACCACGTCAAGCGAAGATTTTGTCATTCTCGCTGTTAGGAAACCTTTGTTAAAGTCACAGAACAAGAAAGAACGGATACAGCGGGCCCTTGTCCATCGATATTGAACGGCTTCACAGTTAAGTACGGTGGTAGCTCAATTATAGTATGGGGTGCTTCTCTAGCCAAGGAACTGTCTATTTAATCAAAATTGGAGATTTGGAAAATAAAAAGTATAAAAAATTTTAGAACAAAATGCTATTTCTTCAGGTGTGCGATTAATTGGGAATGGATTCATTTTCCATCCTTCCAGATAATGACCCCTAGCATAGTTCCAATTAATGCAGAGGATATTTGGAAGAGAGAGAGGCACAAGGGGCGTTAATAAACAGTTTGCGCTTCTCATAATCTGAATCTCAATTACTTTGGATTTTTTTGGGAAGAGCTTGATAGGAACGTTCGTAAATGTGATCCATCTTCGTAAGAAGGAATATGGAATGCTTTATGCCAAAGTTGGATCAATCTATCACAATATAATATCAACAAATTGATTGCTCCCATAACATGACTTGTGAAAAAAGTAATATAATGTAAAGAAGGATTTTTTGATGATAAATTAGTATAACCTTTCTTAGCATGGGTTGTTGATATTTCTTTACGCTTAACTATATTGATTGTCCAAAAGTGTAACTTTTCTATTCCAATTAAGGTGGTCTTGTCTACCCAAATCTCATCAATAATCCACCAAACAACAAGAACTTTTACCGAAGATTTCTAGCAAAAAATATCGATTCGCTTGAAATTTCAATAGTAGATGGTTAATACCTTAGAAAGCAGAGCCTACCCTATGCCGATATGTGCTGTTATCGATAGAAAAAAGAATTGAAGCACAAAGTACTCAATGCTTAGTTTTTTAAAAAATCAATGGTTTTCGACTTTTTGAGTTATTCAATTCTTTACAAATAACTTAAAGACTTCACATTCTTTCGAAAAAAACTATGAGGAAGTTGATTGTATATTGAAAAAAATTAAACGTGTTGTTTTGATTACAGACTTAATTTATTTAAGGTGGAACTTATCCAATGAATCAAAGATTTTGAAAAGTTGAGAATTACATAAATGAAAAATGGTAATTTTTACGAAAAACATTTATTGCATCTTTTTTAAAGACTCTATAAGACTTTGTAATACATAAAATAAGAGAATTATGATGAAAATAATATAGAAACGTCATTTCTACCCTTGATATTGCCACCCAAATTGAAATATAATTTCATAAATCTGTAAATCACTTCAACTGAATACGAATAATAGGATCAAGAAGATTGAATGGTTTAGAGAGTTTTTTTTGAAAAAATTATGGTTACAATAGAGAAAGCATTTTTTAATTTTTAAAAAAATTGTCTTTTATTAAAAAGAACTTAATTGATATGGAAAAAATTCAGGTTTTCTTGATAATAATTTTGTTTTTGTTGTTAAATTGGATGAGCATATCAAGTCAACCTATCAAGTTCAAATTTGGCTTAGAAATAAAAATATCAATTTGATTAGGTGTGTACAAAAGTTGAGGACTTATTGCAACCCATTAAAATACAAAAAAGTACGCCACAAAAACTTTTACAACTGATATTGAGTAGATGCAAAAAGGATGTGGTGCATCACGTGGTTGCTAAGAAATTGGATTTTTTGAAAGACTACTTTCATTGAATGCTCTGGTGCAAATTGTCTGTGCTTCAATAAGTGATGAGAAGGAGGACGAAGACGAAAATACTGATAGTGATAATGGGATTGTTCACTTTCATTTATTCTGAACATTGATTAGTTGATTTTCTTGGATTTATTTGTATCACAAAATACAGTATATTACATAAAATACAAGAAATAACCATATTAAATTATCCTTTCTAAACCAAAATCGTCACAAATTCTAGAGATTTGATATTTTTCTTAAAGAAGGGTAGGTTTTGAGAGAAAATATTTGGAATAAGCATTTACCAATCAATCAGTACATATTTTTCTCATTTTCTTTGCAATTAGGGATGATTTTTTAAAGTAAAAAATTGGTTATTAAGAAACATTAGATTTGAATACAATAAAAAAAACACTTTTTAAATGAATTTAGTGAGATAAAGTACTATAATTGTTTTTTTTTTAATTTCATTTAAAACTAACTTGGTTTTTAAGGGTCGATATAAACGGATTGAGGGTTGAAAACATGAATAATATCCTAAGATATCATGTTATCTTTATTCTAATCCTACAAATATTTTTCCAACTTTTTGAATGCTTCATCTTTTATTTTGTCAAATTTTGACAATAATAGGTAGTTTCCACTCCTGAAAATAATGTGCACATTTTGGCATATAGTGGATTCTGAAATGAAAGATAAATAGAACTCAATTCCAAAATTTCACGCAAATACATACGTCTTCATGGAATTCTGGGGTGATATCATATTTTTACCGTTATTCCCTAGACTGCAATAATTTTGAATTAGATTTTTTTCTACTCGATTGTCTTTAGATATAAGATTACGATATCACTTCTCATATTTGCTTAGTATACATACGAATCCATATCGTCGCTTAAGTTCTAACACAAAAATGACAATTTTTCAGGAGATCAGAAAAACTGTACTTCTACATAATATATCGCAATCATAATACATTTATTTTTTCCTTGAAAATTTATAAACAGATCTATTTCTAGATTTTTTATCAGTTGTTTATAGGTACATCTTTCAATTCTCTATGAAATGAAAAGTCATGAGGTATTTTTCGACGCAGTGTTTGAACTCAAGCTACGATATATGATTTCTGAAAATAAAAACTGAACAGATGTACTTTTGAAAAAAAATCTGTAGTTCATTTTGAGGCCTATTCACTTCAAATTATTCCTTATTTACATATTAAATATATCTTGCTCTAAAGGGTTAAAAATATAAAAGTTTATATTTAAATTTCAATTTCATTTCTATATTGACAGATATTTGTCAGTTGTCGCTAATATCTGTTGAAATGTTTGTCGACGCCTTCGCAATCATACATTCTATGATTCTATTGAAAAAAAAGTCTGTCGTAACCTTAGAAACTGATGTTTGTCATTTTATAACTAACAATCAAGACAATTTCAATAGATTATTGAAAAAAATATATTTCAGTGATAAATAGAAGCATGCATGTTGATATACATAATTTACAAAAATCAAGGTATCTTCATACTGAATGTAGTTTAGAAGAACCAGAAACAGAAAAAATAGTTAATATAATAATTGATTCCGGTGTCTGTATAGAACTTCGCAGATGGATACGGAGTCAATTCATAATCAGTACATCACATCCTAGTACTTTTGTGTATTATAAATCAACATCGGCGAGAAGAAGAGAACGAAGAAGACACCTCACCAATTACTATTTCATAATCCACCCATTCAGTAATTTCAAAATATTTTGGGAGTCCATGATGTTTTTCGTTTATATATACATGTTAATAGTATATTCTTTCGAAGATTTATTTATGTATTCACAAGAATATTTGTATTATATCAGTATGGTGAAATTTGCAGGCGACTTGATATATTTAGCAGACTTATTCCACTTTTTTGCAGCTGGATATTACGACTCTGAGGTTAGTAAAAGTATATTAAATCCTCACAAGATAGCAAAATCATATTTGAAGAGTTATTTCATCGTGGACGTTATTGCTATTCTGCCATCATTTTTCGTACCGTTTAGTTTGGCCCATTTAATCAGCGAAACATCGAATCCTGTACTCATGCATTTGAGGTTTATTGGTATCATAAGACTCCTAAGAATTGGTCGATGGTTAGATGCCTTAGAACTTATGTATAACTATAAAAATTACTCCTCTTATATTTATAAACCGTTGAAAATAATTTTTCTATATGCTGTTATATTATGTGCGTTATATTTTTTCGTATTCATTTATCGTTGTAACATAAAAAATATCTCAAACGAACAAATGATGAAGATAGAGAGTCGGTATCTAACAGCAACTTTGATTCTAATGATGGCATCTCACGGAACACATCGATTGAATGTTGATCTGGAATGTTCAATTGGACTAACAGCTTTTATGGTCACAGGATTTTGTCTACACCTCTATCTATTCGTACAATTACTGCAAGCGTGGACTACTTTTCTAAATGCAAGTACTACAACCAGCAATATAATCCAGCAAGTTAGACGATTTATGCAGTACAAAGGTTTACCGATTAATTTGAGGAATAAGCTGATTGTCTTTTTCGATTTTAAATTTCAACAAGATTTCTACCACGAACGAAGAATTCATTATATCATCACCGATTCGATAAGACATCGTATTGTTATGAATTTGATTATCAAAAACGCGGATGAGAACAGTTTGTTTCATAGCTTACCCGACTATGTTATGTTCAAAGTAGCTGCTAAAATGAAAAATTCTATATATTTAGAGGACGATGTTATTATGCATGCTGGAAGTTACAACGATTATATATATTTTATTTATCACGGGGCAGTAGCAGTTTATGGTTTGAGTGGTTTGGAAATTTGTCATCTAGAAGATGGTGCTGTTTTTGGTGAAATGTGTTTGTTGCTTGAAGTAAATAAGATTGTAACTATCATAGCGGTGAGTCCCACAGAAATATATCAAGTGAAAAGATCGGACTTTCTGGATATTTTGAGACAATTTCCACATGTGAAAAAAGTTGTGATTAATAGTTGTCGCAAGAAATTATCTCTATTCAAAACTGCATATTTTTAGAGACAATACTATTTACTTTGTAATTAAGTGAAAAATAAAAAATGCATCAGCATTTTCAACTGAATTAATTCGACGATAGTAATATTTAGTCTCAGATTTAGGTATCAGATATATAGAGTAAGAAGATATTATGAAATAATACGAACCAATTGTAATCAGTCTTCTTTGATAGTGCTTCATTATCAAAAGTTATACGGAACGATTTTATGCGTTATTGCTGACTAAAGTCTTTTTTGATTTTTGAGGCTTCTCAATTCTTGCAAAAACTTGCTTACTCCAACCGCGGCCACTATACTGGCCCTGAATTCAAATTCATTTTCATGCGATACAGATTACGTTTGGGGGAGTTGGTGCGCATGGTTCCTTCGGATATCGCGAGCTGGAGGCGCGCGCACGGCCATTTGAGTGGCCTTTGGTATGCTGAGTGTGGTTGTGTTCAAAGGCGAAGACGTCCATTTGATATTGCATTTTTTTAATACAAAATAAGTGTTTTCTGAGTCTTTTGCGTGTAGAAGTTTTTATCAACCATCATTGTTGTTATAAAACATAGATTTAACAGAGAAATCGAGATAATTTTTTTTTAAATATTTGTTTATTAGTTATTAAGGTTCTAAGAAACTCAAAGCGTCCGTTGACTCAAGCTGAATTGTAAGAGTTAGCAAATATGTCAAAGTAGTCTGATTTGTCCGTAGATGCATTTTCAAGTGATGATTCTGTTGCTGACAGGAACTTTCAACCACATGATTCATCAAGTTCAGATTCCGAGATCAGCGACTAAGAATCACGGAGCGATGCGGATGACAATCTGGTTAGCATTCCCCGCTCTTCACAAACAAAATTATCCCAGACCTCAGATGATTCCGATAATGAGTGAACTGACACAGAAGAAGATCCCACAATATTTTCTTTGGCGCCAGACGAGTCTATCAATATAGACATTCCGGAAAATGCTTCGGTCTTACAATATTTCCAGCTGTTTTCTGATGACTCCATCATTGACATAATTGTCCGTGAAACGAAAAGATGAGCCAGAGAATTTTTTGATAAGCAGCCAACCTCTACCGGAAGAAAAAGAAACTGGCAGGATACATCTAGGATACATCTGTTGACGGAAAAGGTTCTTGGGCTCATGCTGCCTTAGTGGTTATATCCGCTTTCCTACATTGGGAAAACAGTGGAGTAAGGATACGCTGTATTTTAATCTTGTTTTCGGGCGAACTGTGTCTCGAAATAGATTTTCAGATATCCTAAGAATGTTGAGGTAAGTGTACCTTGGGCGACCAAAACGAGTCGCAAGCCACATCGGTTGTAAAACAACTTTTGGAAAATTATTTGGGCAAAAGCCACAGACTGTAGGTAGACAACTTTTACACTAGTGTTTCACTTGCCGATTATTCTCTCTCTCAAAATACTGGAATGATTGGCACTTTAAGAGCTAACAGGAGAGAAAATCCCAAAAAAAGCTCAATAAGAAGCTAAAAAGAGGGAAGGCTATATGGAAACGCGAAGGAAAAATTGCTGTAACCAAATGGAGAGATAAGAGGGACGTCAGAATAATAAACACTAGTCATAAACATCAGATGGTTAAAATTACAACAAGACGAGGCCATGAAAAACTAAAACCACAGAGAGTTCTAGATTAAAATGCTTATAAGTCGGGAGTTGACAGAGCCGATCAAATGATATCATACTATTCCAGTCCAAGAAAGACAATAAAATGGAATCGCAAAATTGCTTTTCATTTAGCAGATATCTGCATTCGGAATACCTATTTACAAAAAGAAACGTCAAACCAAAAAACAACCTTCTAGAGTTTCGTGAAGAATTCTTGAACGAACTTCTCAAACCAAAAGCAATTTCAAAGCCACAAGCCACAGATCTCCGGTCACACCACTATCTGCATTCGGAATACCTATTTACAAAAAGAAACGTCAAACCAAAAAACAACCTTCTAGAGTTTCGTGAAGAATTCTTGAACGAACTTCTCAAACCAAAAGCAATTTCAAAGCCACAAGCCACAGATCTCCGGTCACACCACTATCTGGCTGAGAATGTTGGAGAAAAGAATACTAAGAAAAGAAACAGGTGGTGCTCGAACAGAAATATATGAAAGAGGTCAAAGTATTACTGCCCGCAATGTGAAAACCAACTTGGATTATGTGTTACGCAAAATTTTTTACAATGGCACTTTCATTTATTGTAGATTAATGTTTCATTATTTACAACTCAAGTTCACTTCAATAAATAATAATTATCAATCAGATTAGCAAGATCTGAGCGGTAGTGAACGTGTTAAATATTGACAATTAACCACTTATTCCAACAATATCTAAAGTGCTACAGGTTTCGCAATAACAAACGGCAATGTTCACAAATACAATGGTGCAGCCCCCGTTTATTTGAACCATACAATGGGTCGTCTCCAGCAATTATAATAGCTCTGAAGTGAATTTTTAAAAGTGGAATATTTTAACTCCGCCATTTCTTCTTACAACCCGTCAATCACTTGCTTACGCCGATCGAGTTTCGCCTGACAAAATGCAACAGCATCCACACCACGTTGTTTTGTTTTACCATCGCGTCGTATCTTTTTTTATATAAACTTTCATAAAACTACATTTTGAATGTAATTTTGTTGACACCTTTTGATAGATGATCTGGCATTACGTAGATTAAATTAACAAATTCTAGGGGTACTATAACTTTTAGGAAACAAAAGGATTTCCCTATCTCATTTTAAATATTTTGTGATGAAAATCAGAAACTTTTCTACTCAAACACTGTTAATCTGGTTTATCCCGCGTATTTTAAAGGTCATAACATCGTTATTTGTGGAAAAATAAGTAATAGTAAGTTATTTGAGGATCCACGAAAAAAACCCTGCTCAACTAATCAACTGATCAAATCTAGTCAGTGGTAGTAGTCGGCGACGTAGTATTTATTAGTTTGAGACAAATTAATTTCGGTTTTGGTAAAATAAAACACATTTTTTCTAACAAACAATAGTAGATTTTAATCAATTGTATATTCTCAATTTTGCTCAATGACCTTTTGCCATCTTTCTTTCAGCTTCATGATTCCGCAATCATAAAATTTCTGGTCCTTGTCAGCAAAAAACTGAACCTGCGATTGAAGGCAATCGTCATTTGTGCAAGTTTAACCAGTCAAAAAATGTTTCTAACTTCGAAATAAATCGTAATTAGATGGTTCCAGATCTAGCCAAGCTCCAACAGTTATCCACGAGTTGTCAAAGATGTGTGAGGCCTTGCATTATCATGGTGAAACACTAAACATTTTCTATTTGAAAATTCTGGCCGTTTTTCTTTGATTGCTTCATCCAGTTTCATTCATTGTTGACAGTAAATATCAGAATTAATCGTTTGGTTCCTTGAAAGAGGCTAAAGTAATTACCGACACATATCTATCATGAAGGACACAATATGAATTACGAATCTGCCAAAGTTTGACAACTGAAAAAGACTAAAAAAATGTTTATTTTGAGTAACAACATATATCGCCGAAAATGACCAATGCATCAATAGGAAAATTGATTTAAATAACCTTATTACATATCTTTCAGATTTTAAAAAAACGAATAGAAATAATTTTAACACAAAAGAGACCTGAACTCAAGAACATTTAGAAGAATTATCTAAGTTGGAATTTCTAGAACCGGATGATTTATTTCTAAAACAAACAAATATTTGTATTTCCATAGTTTTCCGGCAAAGTAGTGAAATAAGGAGAAAAACAGCGATTTTTGGTATATATATATATGTCAATATATCTGCCCCCCATCTTAATTTCGAGACTAAGATAACTCGAATTCGGTTTCAGACGGCCAAAATACATCGGAATTTACTAGTCTCGTTGCTGTGGGGAACATTTCACTGAAACAGCGATTTTTCCTCTAATTTGAGTGGACTATTTGATCAGAAATTCAAGGCTTCACCAAATTTGACAATTATTATTAGCTACCGGTTTTGAAATTTTTTATTAATTTAATTTCACAATTCTTTGTATTTCATATTCGTTTTGTATAATTTCCATACGCTTTTTTACTCTGTATCTATTATTATTTAGTTTGTAGTTCATTATTTACAGAGTGTATAATTTTAGTATGACTAGTAATTTATGTCAACTTTCCCAATCTAGTTACCTTTTTAATGATGGGTTAAAATGGTTCTTCTAGTTTAAAAACAGGGTAAAGAGTGGTTCTCACTAAAAGTAAAACTGCATTTTCACATCGTAGTTTGCGATCCAAATAGTCACACTGTTGTATCCTAATTATAAACTGAACAGAATTGTTAAACATAATATTCTACTAACAAGAATATTGTGAATTTGTGTTCTGGAAAATGATTTGGAATAATTTTTTAGTTGAATATGAAATCTGGGAATTCACCAGCTGAAAATACTAGTTATCAACAGTTTTGTTATTTTACTGGTTTGACTGGATTGTTTTATTCAAATTATTGAAATTGTCTCTTGCTATTCGATTTTTCTCAGTTAAAAGTTCTGTTTATCTTTTTAGAAAATATAATTGGCATGGGGAATATTTTGAAGTACTATTCTGTTATACTAGTCTCAAACAATGACATGTTATGTCACATCTAATTCTGTGATGTGATTTTCGCAGGAATACACTTATTTCTATTTGTTTTTCATTCGTAATTTGTGTATTCCATAGTTTATTTTATATTGAGATGTCCCAAAAATATGAGAAATATTCAGAATTTTTCATACAAAATCCTCACAACTATTTTTGTACTGAATCAAGACTCGATCAGTTTGTTAAGAAGTTTGGGTAAACTTATTTTTTAGCGCCTCTTCAATAGTACATTAGTATTTTAATTTGATTGTGTCTGAGGGTTAAATATGTTGATAACTTGTAACCAACAAACGTGATTTGAAATTTGTCACTCACTATGACATTATTTCATTTATAAATAATAAAAAATAACATTGATTCCAACATAAATATAGTACAAGTACGCAATTTCGATCTGTCCACATCGTCTAAAGGCTTGATGTATTTATGATGCTGCGCTGAACCAATTTCGCAACGAGATCCTCCAACCCGGCTTCTCTTTGGGCCTCAGTTTCAGTTGCGGTTTCAACTCCACGAAAAGCGCTTCGGGAAAACTGACATTATCATGAATTTTCGAATGCGACATAACTGAACAGCGATGTGCGGTGTAACGAACATCATGTAATACAAAGTATGTGCGCCATATGTGCGGCCTGTTTTTAAATGGGACAGTGTGCGACGCTGGTCAAAATGAATATATTCTTCTGGGTAGTTTTTGTTTTTGGATTTAATATTTTTGGTAAGCTTTTATTTTGATTTAAAATTGTGGTTATTCATCAACTTTGAAACAAACGATTTTTGTTGTGCCTCATATTTAATCGTATATTTGAATAGACTCAGGTTCCACTGTTCTCGATATAATCCATTTTTAGCAGAAATAACGAGATGAAGTAGTTCAATCCCGACGAATCCATTTAATACAGACAAGAGAATTTAACAACGTTGATTGATAATAAATTGATTTATCAATCGTGATATTTGTAGCTCCATTATTTCATAATATTGAAGGTCACGTCGGTCAAATCGAGTCAAATCAAGTCACTAGGTGTTAATTCTTGAAATGCATGGATCTGAAATTTTAGCTACAATATTGTTTAGTTCTGCTAGATAATTTTAGTTTTCTTTGTTTCCATTCTAACTTCAATACTCCGTAGAGAAATTTCAAAAGATAAAACAATATTATTTTGAAAAACAATTGACATGATTTTAACCTCAAGCGAGTGCTATGAAAAGATTCTTCTGAAGATGAGGATCAGTAATTGAGAGTCTGAACATAAGCAACAAAAAAATTTCGAACAAACAAGTCATTCCAAAATTTCTAGAATTTCTTGTTTTATTATGGGCCCTTGATTGAGATTGCAGAAATAGGAGAATTTCCCAAATTTATACAGACGAATCCACTTTTCATAATAATAATATCTAATATGGTAAATAAACTTTTACTCTTGTGATGATAAAAACAGGGTCTTTTTTCATACTATAATTGATGTAGCATAAATGTTTTGTATGGGATTACAAAGAATCGCGTAACTGGTTTACACTTTTAAATGGTTTTCAAAAGGGCGTTTTCGAATATCTTCGAGGTTATTCCTCTAAACAGGACTTGATGTGAAAATAATTCTGTGGTATTTCCTAATACTATCCCTCTTTTCTGAGTTATAGACATCCAAAGTTGCGAAATGAGAATTATATTTAAGTATATTTTCTGAATTATACATTCAAACATTATGAATTTTTAATGGATGATTACGCATGTCCATGTAGTGTGGTTGATGGAGTAAATGATTCTACACTACTATCTATAGGTCAGGGATGGCTCATGCCCAATTTGTACAATCTAAAGATAGCAAACATGAATTTTTCATTCGACTTTCCATCAAAAAGGTATTCTTTGTTTAATTCGATAAAATTCATGGTTTTGGATATATTTAGATTATCAGATCGTTATACATGCCAAGGAAACCGTTCGTAATAAAGAGATATTCTTAAAAAAATTATCATAAATGGTGAATATTTATTAATGTAATTACAGGAAATATTGGAACCTAATCAAACATTTCTAAATTAACTGCATACTGTGGAACCTTGTGTTAGTTACATAAGAAAAAAATTGAAAAGTGGGAGAATTTAGTCGATTAGCCTACAGCCCATCAAATAAAAACAAAAATAAAATATGATAAATGTTCGAGGTGCACACCTTGCACTTCTACACAGTTCCGGTGTCTACAGAGGATATTTATTTAAACTTGGAAGAGTATTCCAATATTCTCCCTTGAAGCGTCACAATATTTTAGAACTAATGAGGAAAAAAAACATTTCCACTACATACTATCTTAGATCATACTACTAGCGTAAGAAAAAACTTGAAAGAGATAATAATTATTTTTCATCTAGTAAGCTACTGTTAAATAAGCTACCACGTGATGTTCAATTAAAAGTTGCAAGAGAATTATCAATAATTACAATTTATGATAATTATTTAGCACTAAGAAATTATCTGATTGGGGAATTTCCAAATAGATGGTTAGAAAGAACGGATTCATGGAATTTAAATCTCAGATTTCCAGAAATGATAATTACGAGATAAAATTTTGGATTTCCAGGACTATAACTTTGTCCGTTGTTGTTTTTATATGGAACTAACAATATCGCAGTCTGACAAACTAGAAATAGAAGAACCGTTGGTAGCAAAGAAATACATGGAAGAGCAAGTTGCAGAACAGAAAAAAGAAACAATGAATCAAAGCAGAAAAAAGCTGAAACTAAATTGATTGTGACTTGGAGCTATTGGAGCTAAATGAAACCCAAATGTTTTTCCATGGAAACGACAAGCTCCTGTTAAAATTTTGGAAAAAAACTACGCAGTACGAATGATTCCAATTCTTTTTTACTAAACAATTTCTAGAAAATATTGTATACGAATCGAATTCATGTGCACAACAAACCGACATAAATAAAACTTTAGGTTTGAATACCAATAAAATAAAAAATTATGTCTATGTATTCTTATTTATTTGTCAATTGGGCGAATAATAGTGAGCACCTTCCACGTGAAAATCCTAATCATTATTTACTAACCTTTGTAAAAAATTTGAAAACATTCCTATCGAACCTCGATTATCCATCGATTAACAACTATGTTCGATCAACCTATATCTTTTCATAACACCACATAAATGGGGATTTGAATTGTTAGTTTTATGTGGCTTCAGAGGATTTGCTTATCGCTTTGAAGTGTAGACAGATCAAGACAATAATACAGATCAAAGAGTTGCGGCGAATGAGCCAGATTTGGGCGCAGCTACCAAGTTGTTGTATAATTGAAAATTGAAAAAATTGAAATTATAGACTTTACTTTGATCATTAATATACAACCTTGCTCTCATTCTCATTTTTGGGTCAGGATGGCGTCCTCAGTTTAGGTACCGCAAGGCGCAATAGAATTACGAATTACGAAGAAAAGGATAAGAAAAACGACAATCGGAGAAATTATTACGAACAAGATAGTATTTCTTTGGTAGCTATAATTACTTAAACTATTTTTATGTTTGTCGTTCAACCCACCTATCAAAAATTTGATCAGGAATAGTTTTTTATTGCCTTAGGTTTGAAGTTACTCCAAAGCGTAGTTGATAGTTTATTTAATGTAGAATACATCTCAAATAGACTTAACAGCCTCCCATGTGCCTCAAATTCTACACAGAAAGGTAACCTCAAGTTTTTCAGCGTTTGAATACTACACAGAGTTCAAGTGTATTACAGAAGCACGTTTTGTGATAAATAATGCTACGTATCTTCACTGTGATAAAAAAACTGAGCTTAACGGTTCTAACAAAGGGGAGTGACCAGCCCGGTGACCTGATATAAATATATGGGTCATAATGTTTAGGCAATCCGAGTACTCTATTCATATGCTTCATGAGTTAATAGGAACTATCATAAAGAAATTTTTATCTGAAAATTTGATCCAGGGTATATTTGATAAAGATAGAACCCTCATCTTTGTTTAATTCACATATTTGATAGAAATTAATTGTTCCAATTCTGGAAAAATGAGTAATGACTTTGTAACTTTGTGCTAGGCGCTTTGGCGATATTCATACTGACGCGCGTCAGTGTAATTATTAGTGTTGGTGTAGTGTTGGTGTGAACAGTATATCTATTTTTTTGACCATGATGAATCAAGTATCTGTGAACAACTCAAATAGCATTGGTATATCAATACGAGTTTCTTCACCAATAAAAAATTGCAATGTCAGGTTTGACATATTCGCATTAGTTTTGCCAAATCTCTAAACGTAAGTTAACAGCCCTTGTATTTCGAATACTCCTTCGCAAGACCCTTTCTTTTTCACATTCATAAAATTTGTTCATTATGTCTATTATTTTATAAATATAAAATTCTTCAATTAATGAAAAAAACCATTCGTAACATTCTAAATCAAAAACGTCCTATCGAATGACGTGAAAATAGTGAAAAGTAAGCTAAATCGTTAGCTGACTATTCGACATAAATAGGACCGTTGTATAGCTCTCGAGGGATTTCTGTAAATTTCGTTACAATCAAAAAAAGTGTCATTCTACTGGCAAAGCAAAAAAGATCTACAAAAAAGGCAGTTATATCTAACGATATGTTATAAAGCGGGCTTGAAACGTTCTAGCTATAAAAAAAGTTTTAAGCTGGGCGATTTGAAAAGACCTGATAAAAAAGGTAGCCGGCGATTATTTTAAATCCGTTTTCATCGGCAAAACTCGTGTTTTGATTTACATATCGAAATACGTAAGCTCTTTGAAAAATGTTTCGTAACAATTGTATAGACTGCGCCAAATAATTAGAAAACGCATTGATGGAATAGAAAATATGAATCATGTTTATTAGTGAGCTGATATCAGATTGCCCCTAATCGCTGGAATAAATTTCAATGATTTTTCTGGGAAAATTTATTCCAGTTTACACAGTTTACACGCAGACGAAAAGGAATATGATGGCAACGTTTATTTTTTGTTACTTTAAATGTAGTTAGTAATTATAAATTGTGTATTCTTACATTCCCAGCTCATAATTTTTTTATCTTTTTCTTCATAGAATTTACAATCTGTTAAATATAGGAGAACAATAAATAAATAGTATGACTTTACAAAATTTGACATTTAGGAAATATTTCTATTAGAATATCTCTTTTCTTAAGTTATATTCTTCTGTTTTGAGTACACAGATGAATACTCAATTGAACCTAGTCAAATGGTCTGTCGCTTTGAAACGTTTGGTTGGGATTTAATTTTATCTCTATATTTCTCATTACAGAGTTTCTATGTCGTAATTGAAAACGTCGTACGCGTTAACTAAAATTTGTATGATTTCTATGTTTGACTAGGAGTAGATTCCCAGAGCTGTATGTCCAAATGGGCTTTATAATGGTTTTATAAACTAGAATTTCCTACCAATTACCCAGTAAAACTCTTGAAGTCTAGATTCCAGTGGCTTTCTCTTATTGAATATGTGTGTTTTCCACATTAGTCTCTTATCCAGATGTACGTCTAGGTATTTTACGTTCTCTAGTTATGTAAACTGGCAGTTATTCAGTGTACCTAAAGGGAAATAGTCTCTTCTCAGTGTAAATATGATATGATAATTCAATTCGTTGATTTTTATTTTCGGATGTGGTGAGACTCTAGTATTTTTGTGTTTTCTGAGAAGGTAGAAACTGCAGTTTGACAAGTCCGAGGTGAACAACAGGTACAGTACCAGTTCCAAAAACCTTTTCTTTGGGTACACCGAACTCAATTTGTTGAATATTATTATATTCTGAGTAATACTTCACTGGAAAAATCTATTATTCTAGTAGGACTTCAATATTTCATGAAAATGATATGGTAGTATTTTATTTTTATTCTGTACAACATCTCATCATTAAACGGAAATATGTTTTATCAATTAATTTTATCAATTTTTTTTCTTTATTCCTATTAAAGTGTACAAGTCAATCAAATTATTTTTTATTATTTGAATAATTAAATGAAAAACTTGAGAATGTCATTTCATTCAGGAAAACTATATTTACTTGTTTATTATGGAAAAGAAAATTACAAAACAAACTAAACTTTATTTAAAAAGGAGGCCAGAGACGATGTATGAACTTGCCAGCCCGAGGGGCTTCTATTCTTGGTTCATGCAGCAAATCAGCGCAGACGATTGGAATGAATTCCATCCCATCTAGTATAATCATAACAAAACCTGTAGTGCCTTTTTATCACTTGTCAAACGTAAATCCATTATTCCCTATTTTTTGTCATGTTTTCTGTCTTTTTTTTTAAATATTTCTGTTATTTCTTGATTCCAAATATTCTTACTTCTACCACTTTTTCGTTTGTTATCTGATTATATTTCCCAGTGAACCTCATAACTTCAACTGATGTTTTATTTGTCATTATAACCATGTTTTCAAACTATTTCAACTTTTGCTTTTTATCGTGCCAGGTTTTGATTTATTACTTAACTATTTACTCAATGCTCCCTTCTTGATTTTGTCTTTACGTGTTATTTTCTTAACTCTTCCCAAATAACCGAGCTCCATTTCTTGTTTTGTGGTTTCTGTTTCAACTTCCATATATTAACCTTCCAATCCTCCTACATCCGTAGCCATATTTCTTATGCTAAATACCGTTTTGTTACTGCAATACTCGTACATTCACACCATATAAAAACATTTCATGTTCGTTGGTTTTTGACAATATCACTACATGTTTGACATCAAGCTTGAGCATAACTTAGACATATAAACTTAAGACATTTCTGGCAGAAATATTTGGTTTTAGTATCTGCCTTGCCTCTATTTGACATCCCAGCAGCTTTCTGTCTTCACTCTCACTGACGGTGTTACATGCATTTGGAAGGAAACTAGCACTTAATTGATCTTGGACTAGAGATATGTAAAGATTTTTGAGCAACAATCTTCTTGCAATATCATATATTTTGTTATTTGAAAAATAGATAATCTGAGAGTAAACATTAGTCATACTCATCATAGCATGAAGAATTACCATCCGCCATCTTTTTGTGTTTCTTGCTACATTGTAAGTTGCACACAATTTGTTTTGATTATCCACTCCAGATTATGTAAGATTCTGATAAATGATAATTTTGGGCTTGCATGTTCCATTCGTGGATCCATCAATTTCATCGTGTAAAATAGAATTCAAATGGAATCGGAATAATGATGAATATTCTGATTGAGCTCTTGAGTTCGTGAACTCTATCAGCAACTCTATTTTATATCTCCTAATGGTGCCAACGAATGTGATTTTATGATCCTCATACAACTTGTTCATTAAATCCATACTCTTAAACTAATTGTCGGATGTTAAATTTCGGCTATTGGATCCATCAATAGAAAAATTACGCTAGATGGATGGTTAGGTAGTTCATATTTGCAAAAATTAACTAGATAATAAGTGATAGTTATTTATGTAACTAGTCATGAAAAGAGCGATATTCAACAAGCGTAATATTTACCAAAAGGAGCGTCAACGATCTTTTCATAACGTGTTTACGTTCAACGTTTTATCTTATTCTACGCTTTTATAATAATTGATAGAATCTTCAACTATAGTGAAACCAACTGATGTTAGATGTATTGTTACTCTGGAAAAAGGTTTTGAAGTATTGTTATTATGGAAGCAAACAATTTCTGAAAAGAAGTCATAACAACTCAGAATTCGTTACTTGTAATGTCTTCAGGTACCAAATCAGACATTCCTTTGAAGTGAGAGAGCGAATGCTGCAGTTAGTAGTTTGATACCTGAAAAGTAAAGAAGTAGAAACGCCCTGGCCTACCAAAAATTTGAAAAATGTTGTGATTTGAAAAATATAAGGAACATCAACGAAAATGTTCTACTTGTACTTAAAAACATTAAAGGCGTCGACTTTGTCGATTACATATTTATTGTTGAGATCTGAACTCACCGTGCGCAAAAATGTCGATATCAAAAAGTACACTATGCTTTTGGCTTGGCTGAAGAGGCGGTCAGCAGGATCTCATGCAAAAAAATCGGAGATTTTGACGAAGGAGAATGTGGAAAGATTTTTAGGACGAAATATTTCTATTTGCAAATGAACAACTCAATTTTTGATATGTTTATAATTTATAATTGAATAAATCTGTTGTGTTGTTGACCTCAAAAAGTATAGAAATATTATTAGACCTCATGATGTGGAGCAGGACAAAGTTTTTGTGCGATATTATAATTAAAAATGTATATCATTATATATACCATTGGAAAATCACAAACATAGATTTTTCAGTAGATACCTGAGTCTACTTGATGCTAATGGATACACAGGACATTGTTTCTTCTGTCATCGTCTCTTCTGGTAGACTCAGAAGCGGATATTCTGAAAATAAAGCAGCAAAGGATTTTAGAAACATTCTGGGTCAAGCCCCTGGCATATATGTAGATATCATAGCATAGAAAATGGACTTACTCTGAATAATTGTCTCTAATAATTCAATATTCAAGTTGATTGCCAGTTCAAATAATAGGATGATTGTCAGTTTATAGAGTAATTCATAAATTATTCCTTGAAAGTTTCCTAATGTCATGGTGTGACTCAGAGTGTACACATTTGATAGATGAATTAATAAGAACATCAACGGATAATGATATATCTCTCATAAATATTCATATAAAACTAAGAAAATTGTGTATGGAACATTTGCCTGTCTTCAGCCCTGTCAGACCAGCGAAGCGCGGCTATCTGGTTTCAGTAACCTCAAATGGAAATATTAGTGAATAAAGTCTCTGGCTACAACTTCATGGAGAATTCTCCCCAGTATAACTGACCATTTCTGCCTCTTGCTTTATAGCATTTTCTTTTCGAAAAAGGCTGCATTTTCCATCCCAGTTTTAGCGCATTGTAAAGACAATAAGATCAGTCTCCTTGGATTTCACAACTTTTTGCAATAGATCTCCACCCATTTTATATTATGGAAAAAAATATAATTTTTTTTTGGAATGTTAATGTTGAGACAATTTTGAGAACGTTGTCTTCATAGTTATACGATGTTTGGCTATTAAATAACGAGACTGGTTACGATAAAGGGTTTTATCATAAAAATTATTCTAAATTCGAATACTCCCCTTTAATATACTCCCCTCCCCTCGCTACACACTTTTCCAGACGTTTTTTCCATTGATCGAAGAAGTGCTCGAAGTCTTTTTTGGTGATGGCTGTTTTTTGCTTTACCGCTTCAATTGAATCAAATCGGGTCCCTTTCAAAGCAGATACTTTTCTAACCTTTGACGCAAGAGCTTTTAGTTAATAGTCAGATTTGCACTCACAATTTGGTTGATTTTGGTCACTGTTTCCGGAGTTGAAACAGTCACCAGCGCTGGTCATCTTCATTGCTTTCTCGGACCTCACCAAAGAACTTACACCACTCCAAAACACGCGCACGAGATAGAGAATTGTCCCATAGGCTTCTTGCAACAAATTATAACACTCAGTCGGATTTTTTTTTAATTTAACAACAAATTTGAGATTCATACGTTGTTCATGTTTTTCGGCTCGAGAAAAAAACACGTTAGTTTCAAACCGCTACTGCACAAATACTATAATAGTGACGGAAACGTGTTTTGGGAAGTGCACAAACAAGATATCTAGGTACCCAACGCACTACTAGTTTTTTACCCCACCTGCCTATTTAGAAATGAAATATTCTGTCTATCTGTGTTGAATAGTTAAAGGCACTCACTACATTAAGAATTTTTAGATTTGATTTAAATGTAAGGAACTCAACTGGGTACTTGAAGCGCGTTACCTTTTGCGTACATGTATAACCAAAATTACGTCAGTTAACTACTATTTTACTAATGAACTTGATGGTGAAGATTTCTCACTCTCCGAATGTAGAAAATTTTTCTCGTATTCCTTCTTGTTCGATACCATAACATAACTTCTGAAAATAGGGGAAAAAAATATTTCTCACTTTTGTGGCGGAGTATGAGATACCCCAAGTACATTTAAAACAAGGTGACCTTCGTACACGGTTGAGGACAACTAGAGGACATCCGAAATTTGTTGGATTATGGCAAATCATTTCCACGCACAATTTAAGGGCTAAGAGTATTCATCAAATTCATCCTTAATTGAGTGGTCTCTTTCCAAAAAAAAATGGTATGATTCAGTTCATCTATCAAACATCAACTTTGTGATTTCCTTAAATCTCTCATTGAAAAGAGAAGTTTTTTTCTCATTCATAGTCACGGATTTAATAAATTACTTTAATGTACACTTGCATCCTTATAACGAATTTTACGAATGGTTGAGTTAACTAAATCGTAATCTGCAGATCGTTTATTATCCTCATAATTTGAAATAGCGAGAAAACTAGTTGCCATAAGTTAAACAAAACTATAATTTCACTTCATGTCACTTGAGGTATTTTAAACAAACTCTAAAGAGCCTTAAACTTAATGAAATTTCATATCTTAGCGAAATTAACAGTCTCAGTCACGTTACACGTATTACTTGTTTTCATAAGATTTAGATTCAGTTTGTGGCTTTCTATTAGCTATTTTAAAACTTTTAATCGTTTGGTTTTCACTCTGATAAGACAAGAATAGTGAAATATGAGCTCAGTATATGTGTATATCGGTAACAGTGATAACTCAGGTTTACACAATTTTTTTTTTAATTCAAAAATTAAATTTTGATATTGTAGGTAGGAAGAAGAATATATAACATGTGGTTAGGAAACCGGGTGAGGGATATTTTTCAAAATTTGTGATCTCAGTTTTCAATTGAGGATGAAAGTCAAGTTTCACGATAGGAAATGGAAAATAATTGTTCTCCTCATCCTTTGTTCAAGTATTTTCTCACAATAAATTCTCAACAGTATTGGTACTGAGTTGGAATTTTTGAAACCGTTGGTGATATTCAAATCGATCACACTGTTTATACTACCACTGTAACAACATATATAATCATAATCATAATAACACCGTCTCACGCGCGTTTCCATAACCAAGTAATCGTCTTCAGAGATTAAATGTGAACTAGAACCTCTTAATTCAACCTAATTATTTATATCAATGAAATACATCCATCGAAAAACGATTCTGGCGGGGAGCTCATTCTTCTACTACTGAAGTATGGAGTTGGCTGTGAGGAATGGACCTTTTGTCCCTATTTGGACTGTCCCCACAATTAACAATGTTAATGCCTTCAAATGCACCCAACTATTGATTAATTGATATCATTGTATACATATACATACAATAGCTAGTATACATTTTGATTTTTCCGATTTTTTTTTTCAAATAAATTGCCATTTATTCGGATCTTTTTGATTAATAGTCCCTGAAGGATGTTAAAGGATGTTACGTCAACCAAGAAAAGTTGTGTCGAATGTTTTGGGTTTTACCTTAATATAAAATCACTTTCTAACTTCATTTTTGGATATCATCCGTGTTCACAAAAATTTCGGGAACAATCGTAATTAAAGAATATATAAAACCTCGTATCGTCTTCCTTTCTGAAAGAACTGAAAACTCATCAAGTTTATTTTTTGAATGAAATATAAAAAATAAGAATACTGGAGGATTCTTGATATTGATGATTAGTTCATTTTGCCTCATTTTCGTTAAAGAACATTTGCTGGAACAATACGACCCGATCACCTAAAGAATGGAGATTTGAACAAAAAAAGAGGATGTACTCATGCCATTTGACACTATGAAGGAGTTGACGCATCCATAACTTCTCGAGTTGATTTTTTAGCAATGTGAATGGACTGTAGAAACAAATTTTCATGTGAGAAATCGACGCTCAAATAATCATTTTTTTTTTTTGGTTCCTTGCTCAAATTATCAAGATAGTGAAACTATATAAAAGAAGAAGACGAGCGAACAAAGAAAGAGAAAAAGAATGAAGCGTAGATGAAGGAAAAGGAATTGAGAGAGAGGTAGAGAGAAGCAGAGGATGAAATGATGCAATGAGAATATGATTTTGATTGAGATGTGTGAGCTATGAGATTTTTATATTGTATATATTTTCTACCATAAATGTGAATACCGTAAATAATAATGTAATTCTACATATATGGAATGTTCTGACTTTCTAAAACATAATTGTTTTTGGGATAAGTAAGAACTTGAAGCTATTGTCACTTGTGCAAAGTTTCGGATTAATTTTTTATAGAAATGTTGCTACTCAGCTTTTGAAAATTGGCATGTCAAATCTGACATTGCCTCAATAAAGTTTGACGTTTTTAATGGCGAATTTCCCCAATACATAGGAATGCTACTTGAGTTATTCACAGTAACTCGAAACCCGCTTTTGGTGCTTTTCGAGCAACTGGGTTTTGCTGGTTTTCCAAATTCAATCGTGACCGTACTTCGCGTTCAAACATGTTTTGGAAGAACTTCGGAGATATTGGCAAGAAATTAGTTTTGGGAACTTTAGCGACATTTTCAAGATCCTTCTTGTTATCTGTTTTCCAGAATATCTTTGAATTTCAAAGTACTAGTCAGGATCCCTTGATGCTACAAAAACAAAAAAAAACTCGTTTGTACAACTTGTAGAAAATGAACTGTTTTTCATATTTACTCCAACAAATACTATGAAAATGCCATATATTGAGAGATATTGAAAAAAATTAATTTCAGGAAATTAAGCGACATTTTCCAAATATTTCTCGCTTTTTGTCTCCCAAAATATTTTTGAATTTCAAAGTATTAGTTAGGATCTATTGATGTTACAAAAAAATCGTTATTGCAGCGTGTAGAAAACGAACTGTTTTTTTTTTCAACAAAAACCGCGTAAGAAATTAATTTCGGGAACTTCAGGAACCTTTACAACATCCTCCTCGCTATCTGTTTTCCAGAATATCATTGAATTTCAATGTACTAGTCAAGATCTATTGATGCTACAAGATCCTTCTGGCTATCTATCTTCCAGAATATCTTAGAATTTCAAGGTACTAGGCAGGATCTATTGTTGCTACAAAAAAATCGTTAGTGCAGCGTGTAAAAAATGAACTGTTTTTTTATTCCAACTAAAGCTTGTACATGCCATATATTCAGAAGTATATGCAAGAAATTAATTTCGGGAGCTTCAGGTACATTTTCACATTTTCAAGATTTTTATGGCTACCTGTCTTCCATAATATTTTTGAATTTCAATACTAGTCAGGATTGATGCTACAAAAAATCGATGGTGCGACTTGTAGAAAATGAACTGTTTCAATTTTTATTGCAACAAGAATTATGTACATGCCATATATCTGGAGATATTCGCAAAAAATTAATTTCGGGAACTTCAGGGACATTTTCAAGATCCTCCTCGCTATCTGTTTTCCAAAATATCTCATATTTCAAAATACCAATGAGGATCTATTGATGCTACAATTAAAATAGTTGGTGGAACTTATAGAGAATGTCTTTGAATTTCAAGATACTATTCAGGATCTATTGATGCTACAAAAAAATCGATGGAGCAACTTGTAGGAAATAATTGTTTCAGTCTTTATTCCAACAAGAATTATGAACATGCCATATATTCGGAGATATTTACAAAAAATTAATTTCTGGAACTTCAGGGACGTTTTCAACATCCTAATCGCTATCTGTCTTCCAGAATATCTTTGAATCTACTAATTAAAATTCAAATGTACACTCTATGGGTTTTGCTCGACTTGATACATTTTTCGACCTATATTTACTGGATTATAAAAAGTACAAACTCGCTACAGATACAAAATATTTTGATGAATTAACCTGTAATTTCTGTTACAGTTATTCACTCGCAATAAATTGATTAGTTATGTCACTAATGTAATGGTTATTGCATAGTAATCTAGTATTTTGAAAATAATTCAACCATACTTTATGTTATTGTCGTTCGTGAATAAATATGAAATTAAAATGACATCCAAATTTTATTAAAATAAATTATTGTCAAATTCTAGATATTATTGTAATATATTGTATAAAACAAAATTGATGACTATAGAATACAGAAATATTGAAACTGAATAATTAAATTTTCCTGCAACAGTCGTGAAAATGTGATTAAATTTTAATCTTCCTGGAATTATTAAAATATTTGAAAATTATGAGGAATGATATATTTTATATGAAACCGGTAATAATTGATTTCGTTAATTTCATTGTTCATGAAACTGCAATATTCAGTTACTGGGTGATCAACAATGAATCGAAAATAATGATGTGATTGAAATTGTTTCATCAGTTTTATACTGGATGTTTGACAAAAAGGACTACGTGTCTAGGATTGATAAGAAATTGAAAAATAATTGTGTTAGAAAAAAATATGTATTCAAGATGAAAGGCGTCCAAGAAAAAAATACACATTTCTCACGATTTTGTGGAAACTATTGGCAACATTGTAATGCAGTTTTATAGATACGAATATATTTCGGATACATCTCATGAATCAGTTTTGATACGTAACTTTCATAGAGGGTGCTAGTTGTACGGTTGATACCTAGAAAAAGTGAACTTGAACATTAAAATGTGTTCAAATATTGGATACAACGACATATTATCAACCTTTGGTGAGTTCTTTGGAAACTCTTGTGCATCAGTTATGCAGAAAAGTATCTTGGAAGAAACTTAAATAACAATTAATTTGGAGCCATTGAGCGAATTATTGAGAAACTGAGAATGGGAGATAAAAAAAAATTAGTAGGCCAAGAACAACAGGAATCATCAATAAGGAGAATTTTAATTTGAATTCAGTAGACCAGTAGCCTAAAATTATAGCAAAACAAAAAAATACCTCATAATTAGGTATTTTGAGAATACTTAATGAACAGTAACTACATTATCATTACAGACAAGTCCAAGAGAACTTATTAGACAATCTACCTGTTTGGAATTCTGTCAAAGTTTACAAGAATCCAATGTTTTTGGTCAATGCCACCTTTAACGCAAAAAGTGTGTTCAGCTTCCAATCTACAAGCTAAGAGGTTATAACAATCTCAACACTCATTTCAAGGTTATGACTGAGTAGAAGCTCTAGGTTACAAATTAGAGGTTATCACATGCTGTTTGGAATTTTCAAAGGAGATATGTACCAGAATTTGTGAAAAAAAAATAGTTATTTGAGATATTAGAAGATTTAACAAGCAGACATATCTATTTTTTATGCAAGGTGGAGCTCCACCGTACTTTGAAATCGGTTGATCAACCATTTTTCGAATCTATGGATATGTAGAAGTACAGAATCTCCGATCCATTGGCCTCAGTCATGCGAATTTAATGCTTCGGACTACATCATTTTATATTTCCTAGTCTCTATTCAAACTTACTTTCTGTGATTTTTAGTTCCATCAATAACTTCATCATCACTCTATAAACCACATATTTCTATAATGGTACACGGTATCAAATCTTACCTGGAGTAGTATGTAATTAAATGACGTTCACTTGAACTGCATTGAACATATCAAAATCCTTTTTATCAGAGATCCAAAATTATTGTGGCCTTTCTAGAACTTGATTTATTCTATTATCCAATAACCTTTTAATCACCTTAGAATGATGATCATACGTGTGTGGCAAGAAGATGAAGGAACATTGGTCAGCAATTAGAATGTATACGATAGCCGTAAAATGAATGATTAAATTTCAGGCTTTCCTGGAAATCCTAATCATGCTAGAAAATGCAAGTGCCTCATTTCCATCACCAAATAGTATAACTTAACCTAAAAGCTAATTTTGCTCAACTTAACAGTGACATGCTCCATATCAACTGGAATCAATTATTGGTTGAAAACAACGTTGACAGGGCTTGCGAAAATTTTTACAGTGAAATTCAATTTAGTCTCTGTCAGCGTTCTTAAAACAGTAAACAAATCTTCATAGTTCAACTTTGACATAATACATAACCTATGATTTAATCTTCTGTTTCAAAGATGAGTATCAATAATAATTTTTTTTAATAGTAGCGTTTCCGATAAAAGGTCTGTTACATTCAAAGATTTTGGTGTTACGTTTGGTCGTGAACTGAATTTTGTTAAGTATATCGATATCATCCTTGGTAGAGCCTTTAGAAACCTAGGTTTTGTACTGAGACACTCTAGACAGATTACCGAAATTAAAACCGTAACTTCACTTTTTACTGCATTCTTTCTTACAAAACTAGAATATGTCTCTCTTATATGGGGCCAAAAATACCAAACTCGAGCAACAAAATAGATAATATTTACAGGAAGCATGTCAAGTATACGAACAGGGTGATTGATTTATGTGATAAAGTTCAGTGTCTCTTTTGTCCTTCCAGATAGCAACTTTAAATTTTTAACGATCATAGTCATTATATTTTGAAATTATTCACAATTTTATCCAGAATGCTGTGACATATCAAAATTACATCTCTTGTCACCTTATATTACGAGGCAGGTCCAAGAACAACAAAGAAAACACAAAAATTTTGGTAAAAATATGTTAATTTTCCAACGTAATCGCATAATACTCGCCGTTGATAATTTTTTCCATTCCATTGGCAATGAAAATTATTCCACGCTTATTAAACCGACGCCATTACATTGCCTGCAACAAAGCCAAACACTCGATGGAAACATCTTCACGACGTTTATTTTTATTGTGAGTAGACGCGGCGCCCATCTTGTTGACAGCTTTAATGTTTTCGATGCTTACAAATTCACTGAAAACTTTCACAGAGGTTGGCTGCCAAGGAAATATTGAACAACGTGGCGTTTTCAAACTCGAAAAATATGTTGTATAGATTGTGTATTCTCTAATACAGTGGTATTTTACAAGAAGCTACTGTCTTCTCTAGGTCAGACCAGGCAATGCTTACCTTTCTGGTCACTGTACTATACCATTTTTTCCGATTCATTTTCCAGGACATAGTTAACTCAGTTCACCATTAATTAACTCATTAGCGTGAAGCAAAAGCACCATCATGCAAAAACCACATCCTTTGACGTGTGCGACGTGGGACTTCTTCCAATAATGCTTGGTTTACAAAAAATCTGAATACATCTCATCATGCTCTTCGAAATATATGGTCTTACCACATAATCTCGAAAAATACCTCTCACACATTCAACAATCATCCAGTTTAGCCGTGTCTCACTATATGATGTGGATTAGTTGATGAATATTATTGAAAGTTTTGTCTGTTAACCCAACCATTTTTATCAAACGTGTATTCAAAGTCTTTTATCAAAATAACTTCAATTAATTCCTGCTGCAAGTGAATTGGGCGAGGATAGATTTAGGTTTTCTTACAGATTATTTGCATACCGTAGTAGCTTAGTTCTTGTTCTCTAAAAATACTCAAACACTCCTTACACTTGTGTGTGGGTTTTCACCAGCTACCAGCAAATCAATAACTTCGTTATCCTCTCTGACAGCAGTTTTTAATTGTTTATTCTTTTCATTATTAACTGAACCCATGTGATTGAACAGTTTCATTAATCTTTCCAAACTTGTTGAGTAGTTAACTTCTTCGTATATATGTTTTTTCCAATTTCCATTCCAGCGGGGTGTGCAAATTATTAGACACCTAAATAAATAATGACTTGTGGAAGTCGATAACCAAATTTATTTATTTGTGGTGGTGTCCATCTGAGACAAAACAGTCTCGAGACTCGAGTCGCAGATGTATAGGGGGCTAAGAGCAGTGTCGGAGTCAAGTACGGACAGGTCTCAGAGAGCGCCCCATGTAGAAGCCCCAGACTGGAACGAAGGGTTTTAGCTTGAGTCAACGCTGAAAAACCCGGCCTTGGCAAACCAAAAATGGCCCAAGCCTGGTTGAAGTGTGGGTAAATTACCCCCGGCCATTCTATAGTCGGCCCAGCCTGACTGAACTCGATGTAACCTTACCTAGATCATCCTTTATTCAGCCAAGCTTGGCAAAACTGTAAATAACTATTTAAAGTTTTGTGCTAATATCTTATTCATAATTAATATTATTTTGTGCAAAAAAATAGAAAAACATAGAATAATAAAAAATAGTATCACTTCTTTATATTTTCTATTACTTAACTAGTATGTTATGTACATTAATAAGTAGAGTGCATTAATAGAAATTTATCATAGACCTCTATTTTTATTAATAATATATTAAAAATGAGTGATGAAAGAGAGTGGACGGACGATGAAATCATGGAGTTGATCCATCTTTATGAGGAACATGAATCTATATAATGTATGAAAATCGTGATAAAACAATGACAAAGTTGGACGAAATCGCCAAAAAAATCCAAAATTGTGACGGGAAATACTAATCCAGCAGTTCCTCTTTTTCACTCCCTGTTTTTGGTCAATTTCGCATGCCACAATAAAATCAAACGTCTGGCGTAAAGCAATTCATAATAAACACATATCACTATGAGTGGAGTCTCACACTGAACATGAAGTAATCGAGGTCTCGAGACTGCAATGAATGTTGAGTCTCCTGAAGCGGTCACGAGACGGTAAGTGATTGCAGATGTACAATAGCCTCAGACTAGTCTCGAGACTCACTCTCGAAACTTAATCTTAAGTGGACACTTATCTAAACAGCTCGGCAGTATGTTGGTGATTCCTCTAAACTACTTTGCTATCTCAATTGACGAAATTGCTTAGGACAAGGTGTCAAAACTAGACATCAACAACCTTCTTAATAACTGGGCGTGGTAGAAGAACAGAGAAATATTAACAATGGGAGCTTCTTTCAATAGTTGCCGGTTCTCTAATAGAATAACCAATAATGATATAATGGATTTTTCAACGATTGGTGACTAATAATCATGTCGAATAAAATTAGCAAAAAAAATATGACATTTAACTAAATTTAAACATATTTATGTATGTGAATAATTCAGATAAACTTACAGCGTGGACCAAAAAAAAATACTCAACATACTAATTTTTACAAATAACGCACTTTATTATAAACCACCTGACCCGACGAACTATATTCCGGTTTGCAGATTTTGGATTTTACCAAGTTTAATTTTTAATTGGGACAATAAATATAAATAAAAAAAATTCAATGATTTTTTTCGCAGTCTTTAGTGAAGTATCTTATGATAAACGACAAGTAACATATAATTGACCATGGAAAAAACATGGATTTTCCAGATGTAGTCAACAAGCTTTTATATATTGTCCTTGTGATTTGTTAATAGTCATGACGAATGCAAGACGTATAGAAAATTGTCGTTCATACTCGAACGATAGTTCGGTTAATATTGTCATCATTTTTTCCGTTGCTATAATGAGGAATTTATTAATTACTAAAAGCATGGCTTACTCTGAATCCAATATATTTCTGAACTCTATGAACACATTGAAAGCTTAATAACCGGAATATTAACAAAGTCTGTAGCTGGTGACAATAATACGAATCGAATCAATAATTAATATGAACGAGAAATACAGAATACGCTATTTAGCAAATATTGTTCTCACTTTTGTCAATATTTAATCTTCGTAAGAGAATACTGGAATCCCTCGAGATAAATATCCGCAATACACACGACTAACCTCTATGTTCTACCGACTATTAACTATCTTGTTTATCTTGTATATACGGCTTATATAACAAAGTTCAACTACATTCTAGCAATGAAGAAATATTTTTTTCAACAATGTCCTTCATAATATTTCACTGATCGTTAAACGTATCTCTCAACGGATTCCAAACATTCGGAAGAAAACCGTATTAAGTAATAATTTTTGTGCCTCAGTAGAAACTCAGTAGGGAGACTTCAAAGTTAGCAGCATTAGAGAAGAACTACCCAAACAACAATCTATACGTGATCGGAAAATGCTCAAGACGAGTCCTTGCATCTATTGACTAAAATGAATATGCTGAATGAACGGGTTGAAATTTTCTGACTTTTATTTATTCAAAGGAATGTTAACTCAATATACCCAAATAAATACCTAACCAATTAACCCAAAACGCCTGCCGGAGATTAAATAAGTGAGAACTTTTGATGCCGAAATATTGAATATTCTTGGAATTCTTCTCTTTCTTCATCATGTTTAAGTTCAGAAAAGCTGCCGAGATCTCGCGGCTCAGTACGTACCTGCTTGAGTACCAGTAGTTGTTTTTCTGTCTGCAGGACCAAACTTTGTATGTAGTCAAATGAAAATGTACAAAGGAAACAAAACCAGCGATAAATAATGAAAGTGTTAAAAGATGATGTTCGGCAGTTTTAGTCTAGTTATGTTATGTACTTTCTGTAAAAATAAAAGGTTTTTTAAGATTTGTATAGCTGTACAAATCATTTATTGTATTTTTCACTTATATACTTAGAATCAAAACTTGGGCCAAATAAAACTGGGTGTAAATAAGGTTGTGTAGTTATGCCAAATATGACGATTTAAATCAATTACTATTTTTGCTACTTTGTTTAGAATCATTTCCCTTTATCGAGAGGTAATTTCATAGTGACAGATGCAAAAAAATTGGAGCAAAATGAAAATCCGATCCTTTTTTACTAAGTAACACCTTATCAAAATACTCTTATAACTATCGATTTGGAAACAGTTCAAATTACTCAGAAAAACAGGAACCAATAGCAAACAAAATAGTTAAGATACGTTCAAATTAGTACGGACGTATGAAGAAAGGAATACCTCGCAAGGACAGGAGTGAAATGATATGAGAAAAAGGGAAAAGACCGAGAAAAACTTGGCTGCAGCAATTAGCAGTGGAAGGGGGAGGACAAGGGAAAACACAACAACAGATGAATGAAGTAGCGAAGAATCGAAAAGAGTGGAAAAATGCATTACAGCAGAATGAAAACAAGAATCTCAATACTCTGACAATCATAAAGAGTTATAGAAATTTGAATATCCTGAAAATATTTTTAGTAGAGCTGTTTTAACTAAGCTGGAGTTTTTTGAACTGTTGGTAATATTCCTACTAAACACAATGTCTGCATTACACCGACACCCAAAATTTGACTGTCTTAATCGCGTTTCAATAACCAAGTTATCGTCTGCAGGGACTAAAGCTCACCTTCACAGTTTTGCTTCAGTGGTTGTCATTGCTGCAATTGACACAATCGAAAGTAACATCAGTACATCGGACACATTTTGTATGAGCCCATTACTTGCAGACTTGATACAAGATCCAACTATAAACGTATGTATCAGACAGAATAATTATCAGCTCAACTTTCCTTATTTGATTATAGTAATTTTCTAGGGGAACTTTTCTTTGATTTTTTAACAATTTTATTTCTTGGTTCTTCAACTCTTTTATTGGATTTATTTTCTTCTTCTTCTATTGCGTTTTACTCCAGAAGCTTTCCTTTCTCTTCCATTAGTTTGGATTGCTTTTCTAGTGGCTGTCTTTGAGTATAGACCAACAATTTCTGAATAAAATTCATGGGTTGGATTGGCAAGCTCATTTTCTTTGTTGCTTATACCAGGCTCGAGTTCAGATTGACTGGATGAGATAGGTTTGGAATATGGTTCAGTGCTGGACATTATAGCTTGCTTCATTCGTTTTAGACCGAATTCTTTTACAGCGACATTCACGTTATTTCTGTCATCGTCTTAAGTCCACATCCGGAAAAAGAAGCATATATTATGTTAGTTCCAGTTAGCATGGTTAGCTGAGCAATTATAGCACAACTAAACCCAATCTGAAACTTTGGAATAAAATTGAGGTTATGAAAAACCACTTAGAATATTTTTACTTATTAAATGATCTATGAATTTTGGAAAGTTTAACACTCAACTGATTGAAATTGGATAACATTCAGCTATTACAAACGAAATATTCCGCTATATAATTATTATTTTTTTCCTATATATATCGTAGGCGACTTGCCGAACTAGGCGTTCCACAGAACGCCTAGCATTTTATCTGTTTAACAGCTGTTTAACAGCTGCGGCTCTTTAACTCGTCTAAAATTCCAGGCGTTGTGTAGAACGCCTGGTTCGGCCAGTCGCCTACGACATATACATACTTATAACAATAAGCACGTGTTCTTTACTCGATCGACAAGTTGCTACTAGAGGTCTTGTGATGAGTTCCTCTTCCGTTTACAATAAATGGTTTTCAAGATTTTTCAAATTGCCTAGCTTGCTCCTATGCTCAACTAGAACCGCCCTACTCTACATATCATTCCACAAACTTCAATATTACAAGCTTGGTTTATGCTGAAACTCAGATCTGTAATTGCGGTAAATTATTCTCATTATTGATTTAATTTTATCAATATGCTATGTCGACAAGAGAATCGTTTCAATTAAACTTCCCCCACAATTTTTCTCAGTTTTATCTGCAAAAATGTGTTCGCGTCAAATTAACGATATTCCAATTTTCACGTTCCACTTCGTTGTAATAAAACTTTTGATTACAAATTTTAATCCCGGTGTGAGAGTGTTTTCGCTTGTACCGAAGTAAAATTTTGAATATTTATTAAAAAAAATACAAATGAATGAGAATTTTCAGTACGAAAATTGAATATTTTTCATGGCAAAAAAGGTAATGAGAAATAATTTTTCAACCACCCATTAATCTTATATATTTAAACGCCTATCTACTTCTAAATAGCCCCTAAACTTTTCGAGTAGGAGAGAAGTTGTGACAATAAGAAGACTACGTATCAACCATACGAAACTCACTCACGGCTATTTTATGTCGTCAGCAAATCGTCCTGTCTGCCAAAAATTGTCACGTTCGCCTTTCTGTTAAATACCTACTTCCTCACTGACTGCAGAGGATGCCCTACTGAGCTCCGTCTCGCCAGCAACGCAAAGTCTAGAAATTGTATTCAGAAAATGCCAGAATTAGGTGCTTTTTAGGTGCCAAGTTCAAAAATCAAGTGCTCTGCAAATTTCTCAGGTTATTAAAAGTGAAGACGATAATTAGAGTACATTGATTATTAACGTAATAAGAGTCAATATCGTGAAAGTGCTCAAATGATTAAAAAATGAATTATTTTTTTTTAATTTTCAATATATTTGATATATTCCTTATAGGAAGTTACACATCGGGCGGGTTCTACTTTAATAACACCTAACTTAACGTAACCTAACCTAATCTAACCTAACTTGGTGCTGGCGAGACGGAGCTACCCTACCCCATACCAGCGGTTTCATATCAACACCAACCTCAGAGAGACCTCAAGGAGACACTCAACTGCCCAACCGAAATGAAGAAAATCCTGAAATCCTCGTTGAATGCGTGAATCCCACACTCAATTTATCGAAAAACCGAATGTATGTCCAAATTTAAATCCAAGTAAAAACTTTGTATTACATTGGAAAAAAACTTGATTATAAGAAATCAATATTCAGAAATTGAGAGAGAGAATTACCACAGAGATAAGAAGAATTGTGCAGAGATGTTGCAAATTATATTGCAAAAAATCGTAATAAGTGAATTGACAACATTTTGGGCATCTGATATAATCGCCTTTACTATATGTATTCTAAAATTCGTAATTTTTCTACTTCACAAATGTGGATCTACTTCTAACATTACACAAACATTTAAAAATTTGTCTTCAGTTGTTGTACGGTTTCTGCGCCATGATTTGGATAAATAGTTTACTGCACCAGTTCCATAAAACTTTTTACTAACTTACTGACACTGGACCTTGTTATGAGATTTCAATTGGCACATAAATTATTTAAAAATAATCAAATTAAATGAGTTTATTGAATCGTAGCCATGTGAATGTACAATATTCATTGAAACTCTGGAGGAGATACTGTAAATGTAGCTATAACTCCGAAATTATGGAATTTAGGTAAATAAAATATGACATGGAAAATGATCTGTATTTATTAAGAAGCTATAGAAGATTTGACAATAATGTAGATACTGTATCACAAGACCTATGGGAATAAAAATTTATAAAAACCGTACAAGCCCGTTTCCGAGGTAATTGAGGCGTTTCATACATAAAACTCACTCTGTATGATAGTTTTTGTATGTCAATGACAAGCTCTGTCGAGGTACGTTAAACTGAAATATAAAACTTCTCATATATCATCAATAGTTGGCTTCATCTTATTTTTAAATTGGTGTAACTTTATAAATATGGACCACAAAGTTCACCTGTTTATGTCATACAGCAACAGTTCACTTTCAGTAAACTGCCAAATATTCGTGGGCTATTTTAACTATCGTGAAATTCCCTACCTGCTCGATTTGTTCAGAGAGGCGTGCACCAGCTCGCGACTTTAATACACGCCATAAAATTTTAACTTCTGTGATCTTGGTTGTCATTAAGAATAGACAATTCGTGATGGAAGATTATGCAGTTTAGAATTTTAATCATAGACTAAACCTAACGTTACCTAGATTAACCCAACTTAACCGAACATAATCGAACTTAACCAAACCTAACCTAACTTACCTTCATAGGCATGGCACTATTGTTTACACTCTTCTACCGAGCAGCATCTAAGAATTTGTCAATTTTTTGTAATCCCTGTTTGAAATCATTAATCACAAGAAATTTGTTTTTTTTTCTGACTTTTCTGAACGTAAAATCTACTACTAATGCCATTATTCACTTGACACAAACACCCAAACCACATTATGTTTGAATAATGACGAACCTAGCAACGAATTTATTATTTCAATTTGACAAAGATTGGTGGCAATATTGGGGGTGGAATTTCAACAAATTGCAAGTGTGCATTATCATATTAATATGGCATTGTACAAATTACGGTACATACTCACTACTAAGATTCAATTTAAAGAATTCAGAAATTCCAAGTTTTTTTATTGGATTTTCTACCTCTGGTGAATTGGGTACTAAATTCCCGTTAATCTCTTAATGAATCCATCACGAGTTGTAATATGTACTCGGAATACTTTTTCGTTTACCTGAAATTCAATATAAAATTTCTATAGTTAATACCCAACGTCGCGTTTTTTTATCACAATTTTTGCCACATTATTAGAGCTTAGCGTTTAACAGCTACACGTAATTTTTCCTCTAAAATTTCACCGGCTTTGATCATTCGATCATTCGAGTCAAATTGAAACGATTTGCAATTATTATCGAACGCAAATCTCCCCGTTCGATGATTGATTCAGCAACTTTGACACGTACCTAATTCAGTGTACGACCTCATTTTTTTTCTTTTGGTTCGGAATTCGATTTCATTGAAATTAATCTATGATGTATATTTCAGATAGCGTTTTGATAATTGCTGAATGGAACGATTAAAATGGAAAAATTACATTTTTCTGCTAACACAACATTTCCTGTCATTAAACTATACAAAATAATACTCAGATTAATGAGTTTAAAATCAGTCCATACAGTGTGTTCAAAAAGTAATTCAACTTTCTATTATTTGATTCGTATGAAATTTAAGTAATCGATAATCCGGAAATAACCTAAAAATTCAATTCTTATCATAAAATGCTCGCAATCGAGGTCGAGCAAAATAAAAGAATCAATTTTCTTGATGTCACATTATATAAAATTAACAATAACATGAGAACAGAATAGTATACAAAGCCAACTTGGCCCTAAAGATATTTAAACTTCAATTCGTGTCATACTGTCACAAAAAAGATCAGTGATGATAAGTTTGGCTGATAGATCTATCTAACAATCAGATCTTGAATTTAGATGCTTAGCTATTTAAAAAGCGAAAACTGCATTGAAATAAAGAAAAGGATAAACAGATACTACAATCAATTAGAAAACAAAATATAAACAAAACATCAAAACATAAAACATTTTTCCTTACCATATGTACAAGGAATTTTCCAACAATTATCGAATTATTTCAATAAATATGATATTAGCATAAATATACTAATATACCTATATAATACTACATATTTCAAAAAGTGGCAACTGCGCTGAAAATATTTTTAGAAAACAATTCACGAAGGTAGGTAAAGCACAATATTTGACCTTATTCCTTCTCTGGTTAACCACAAGTTATACGCCGTGCAAATCTTGGTTATAAACTGTGGAAGTTTTCACGATTCAGGTTAAACTGTGTGAAATATAATACTGTAGACAAAAGAAAAGTGTGCCCTGGAGACACAGAGTTCTTGGCAAATGGAAAAAAAGTGAATCTCACATTTTGCTAAGAAAATACTGCTTATCGAGATTATCCTGTATTCATTTAATTGTCTATATTATCAAAAAAATACCCTCAATCAAAGAAGAAACTCTAAAGAATTTCCCTCAATGTAATATGTAGAAAGCAAAAATAAAATCCTGACGCGAGATTTTTGTTTGATATATTTCTTTCCAAAAAAGAATAAGTTACTGTGATCTTTTCGATATCATTTGATGCACGATCGCCATATTGAAAAGCAAAGCTCACATCTATTTTTTTGACTACTGAGGAAATTTTTTTCGATAATATATCTCTCATTTTCACGCCTACAGGAAAATTTGGGACATGGAAATAGAAATAATAACTATACATTGTAACAAAATGAATTTGGATTATAGAAAAAAATTCATCTTTTCCGAAAATTGATCACAAACTTGGGAAATTGTTTATATTTGGTAGTGTAGTAAAAACAATGACATCGAATTGATATAATTGGAAAACATGGAGGAGTTGTTTCTAAGAAAGTTCAACTTTTCAAATTTTGTAACCTAAAAATGCATATATTGAATTATTGCTGTAAGAGATATAAGAGATGTTCATTGCCAAAATAATCTGCAGTCACTTGTAATGGCGCAAGCAATGAAACTGGAGCTTTTGAGTTTTGCAGTTTATCCTCAAGATGTCGACTACTCCAAAAATGAAATCTCTAGTTCTATCGATATGACATTCGCTTATTATGTCTTCCAATGCAATGTTAAGCAATACCCCAGCATTTATTTTTAATGCCGTTGGTCGGTTTTTCGAAATTACCCTCACTCTAGAATTTACTATAGTCATTTCCATCAATCAAATCAACTTTTGCAGAATTTGCAGTTTTTCCATATCCTTTATAATTGTCCTTCTTTTTAGACTGTTGAATGCTTGGTCTAAGTCGATTAATACCATTTGCATACTAATGTTGTGATCATAGCTTCTTTCGATCACTTGTTTTATAGTTTATTTGGTATCTTCTGTTCATTTTCCTTGCCTAAAGCCTTTTTGATATTCCCCTATTTCTGGTTCCACTGCCTTTTCCAGTCTATCAATTATTGATGTTGATAGTATTTTGTATACGGTATTGAGCAGAATAATACCTTCATAAATATTTCATACGCTCCCTTGATGATGGTATGATCAATCCATCAGACCACTCTCTTGGAATTGTTTCTGTTTCTCATACGCCCATTATCTTTTATATCTTTATCTTTTTTGCCTTAAGTTATCTCTCCCGTATTTGACCCTCCTGTTCTATTCTGTTACAGTTTGTTGATTATGTCATTAAATTCCACTTCTGTTGGCTTTTCTCCATTTTCTAGTATTGTATCATCATCACTTATATCATCTTCTTAGTAGTCACTCGTCTTATTCCGTTAATAAATTTTTGAAATGCCGACTCTACTCTTTTTCTTCAATATTTATTGTATCATTTTCTTCTTTATTTCTTCATATGTTGATATAATTTCACATTAGTCCAATTATTACTTTTCAAGTTGATTTGATTCTTTTTTATCTTCTTCTTATTGTTCTATATTTGTCATAATTATCTTGTTTCAAAGTTTGTTCCAATTTTAACCTAGCTACTTCTTTCTCTTTAACTTTTATTGTCAAACCATGCGCTATTTTTTTTATATCTTTCCTACCATTTAAAATAGTTTCCTTTATCTTTTTACATTGCCCCTCAATAATATTTTTTTCCTTGCTCTTTTTTAGTTGCTTCTCTATACCTTTTCTGTATTCGTCCTCACTCGTTTTCAGTTTCTACAAATTTCATTTTCTGCTTTTCATCGTCTTGTTTGCTGTATTTACCATCTTGATTTTATTTTGATGATTCCTAAATGATGATGAGTCCCAACACCAGTTCCTCTCCATGATCTTACATCTTGTATCATCTTTGATCTTCTTTTGATAATGAGACGTGATCTATTTGGTTGCCCGTGGTGGTTCGTGGTATCATCTACGTGATTTTATATTCTTTCTTATGTTTGAAACTAGTACTATCAATATACATGTTGAGTTCTTAGGATAAATTACATATTCAGCCTCCATTACCGTTAGCTTCAATGTGTGCTTCCCTGCCACACTATTCAAGTAGTGTTTCTTCTTATTTTTGCATTCATATCTCCAATAATTATCAATATCCTGTGTGCTGTGTCCAATGTCCTCGCATACCTCAACCAACTTTTCGGTGTATACATTTTTTATTCTTAGCTTTGATATTCTCATACTCATACTTTCATTACACACTAGCCTCATGGTTATCATGAAACTGGTACCGTTTTTCCTTGTTTATCTTTCCCGTCATAAAATAGAGTCTATTATTCCTTATTTATTTGTCATTCTCTTTCTATCACAACTATATTACAACATTTCTTATGTGATTTCCTTCATTTCTTCAATAGCCGGCGTTGTCTTGACATTCCATAATACCATTCTTATTATATCCTTCCATTGGATTCTCTTGTTTTTACCGTTAGTCATCAATCATTTCATTTTCTTGTCAACTTCTACTATATCTTTGTTCTTTTCTTTCATTACTAGTAATAAAGAATATAAAAGCAAGTACTTTCCTGGCTAATATCAATAAAAATATTGAAATTCTTATCTCCTATGGCTCGTAATTACAAGGAGAGGGCCGTAACCACTGACTAGTTCCAACGATGTTGCGTCTCTTCATAGTGACGTAACAACCTCTCGTTCGGAGTCTCTATTCCGAACTGAAGACACAGCCAGCCGGCGCTTTTTCTTGATTTATGTAGTAGACATCTTCTAGCGACATCTTCGCTTCAAACTAGTCAATGGTTACGACCTATTCTTGTAACAGTGAGCCATTAGGGATGTTATTAGTATTATTAGTAGTATTAGCCAGGAAAGTATTTGTTTTCTCATTTCAGATCATGAAACTCCAATATATATATATATATATATATATATATATATATATATATATACGAGAAAGACAATGTTCAAATAAATTTCTTGATTCGAATATACCATTCCAACAAATATCTGAGGCTTTCAGTACATTTAACTGCTTATTTTCCTTACGCGATCTTTTTCGTGTTTTGCCGGAGAAAACTAAAAGTCGATAGAACAAAAGGGCGTGAAGTTACACCATTATGCTCATGCAGGTGTAACTAACGACCAATACCGTTTCACCCTATATCGTAATGGTAATGTCGGTAATATCTCGGTAAAACGGCAACATCACACAGAATATATTTCTCCCTCACAATATCCTTCTAATACCGAAAGTAGATACCTACACAACTTCCCTAATAGCCTCGTTATATTTACCTCCGGAGTTTTTTAATCTTCAGTTCTTAAAAAATATGAAATAGGTACTAGCATAAAAAATATCTGCTTCATCGCTAATTGATAAGAGCATAAGATGAGAGGAGTAGATGAACGATAAAAATGTTAATTGACTTTCATTCAATACAGTGTATTCATAAGATGATGTAAATTGAAAATTTTTTCTATTTCTGTTGAATTTATAACAATAAATTATATCCTGTTTGTTGGAGCGCAATTAACACAAGCTACCAAAATACATTCCAGATGTCAAAGGAACCTCACTTATCAAAAAAATCACATTTCTTCATATAGATTGTGCTTGTAAGTTTTAAATCAAAAAATGGCATGTCTCTTTCAGTCTCCTTCGCTTTCTCAGGAGCATTGAAAGTTTCTGCATTTTACAATCTGCAAGATGACAGATTTTGCTGAAATAATACCACTGAAAGTTTATATAACTGCCATTCGACTAAGTTCATCGTAACCAGTAAATACAGCAACTACTCATCTAAGTTTCCATTTCATGGATAGTATGTTTTCTCCCTTCACTAAGACCATGATATCAATAGAGAGTTGTTTGCGCCATTAGTTCGTTTTGCGATTCAGAAGCATATCTTCACTCAGTTAAAAAATGATCACCAAAATATTTGTATGATAATGAAAGTACGATCGTTATCGGCTATTCGATTGAAAGATAAACAGCCAATGCGGAGCGTAAGTGCCAACAGAAGACCGGCATAATCAACCGTTTTCAAATGGGTTGCCATCAAATTGCAAACATTATCACTGAAAGTATCCTATAGGGAAGACACAGTTTGACCTTTGATTCTACGACACCTAACGTAATTGTGATATGTAGTTCTGGATAGGTTTCTACCAACAGGCTTGGAAATTTCCCTAAAGGAGGCGAATAATAAGTAATTTTTCATGCTACTATCCTGATAATAATTCTGTTCAAATATCAAATCATTTTGGTCAATAAAAATGTTGTATTTTAACAATGAATTTTTCTTAGACAAAAAACCTTTATTCTTCAGTATATTATACTAAAATAAATATTCCATTGATGCACTTCCGATAAAAATATAAGGACATTCTTATTCAATTGCCTCTAAAGAAGAGCCAATTTTTGTGCTGACAATTACCAATAAAACGAAGTACATTGAATATATGTCTGTTCGTGTCAATCTCGATATATAATAAAAAAATGTACCATATAATTGATTTTTAGATCATTATTCTGAATTCGCATATTGAATTTTCATCGAAGTTCTGATAAATCACTTGAGACGCCATTTACAACTGGATAGAGTGACTTATCGCTTTTAGTAGAGTGGCACCTTGTAGCTCTTGTCAGCTATTCTGCTCATTCTGATCACCAGTATCATGTTCGGGTAGTCAAAACTCCCTAAAAAGTAGAGGAGTCTGAAAAAGTATTACTGCAAACGTTGGTACTGGCACACGTTTGTTATCAAGTACAATATGGACTATTGGAAAAAGCTGGTTTTTGAGCAATTGAAACATAATTTGAGCTTCGAATTTCAATTCAAGAATTGTTTCTAGAAATATAAATGCTTTGAGTGTTTAGAGAAGATGTTTATAAGATGGGACAGACAGTTTAATGGACGTTATCTAATCCCCGATGTCCTTCTTTCGTTACTGATGGGATGGTTCAAACAAATGAATAGAAGCTTAAGCGAAGCCTTCAGTTTACAATCAGCGCTTCCAATGTAGAATATTCGCAAATCTCATTATCAATAATAAATTGGAATTTTGAAAACTTTACTGGGTACCCAAAATTCTAATTGTTTAGCACAATAGAAGGATGGGCAGTGCACTTGAGTATTTGACTCGCTTACTCCTTGCCAGAAGCCAAACAATGATCACAAATTTTCACAAGGAGAGCATTGGGAAATTAGGCAGGTATTGTTTTTTTTTACAAGATAATGACCGAATCACACCACAAATAATTCAACGATAATGACCATATGGAAAAACATGTAACCACATGATTGAAAACACTGAATTTTATTAAAAAGTCGTGAAAAAATTAGAGTTATCGAAAAAATTCATTAATTGGTTTCGTATTTTTGTAAAATAAATATTCTTTTTGTATCTTCACGAACTCTGGCTATCAAACGACACTTGTTACGAAAAACGGTTTTATTATAAAAAATATTCTACATTCGAATGCCTCCCTTCAATATACTACCCTTTCCTTGCCACAACCCTTTCCATACGTTTTTTCCATTGATCGAAACAGTATTGGAAGTCTTCTTTGGCGAATGCCTTTAGGAGCTCTGCCGTTTTTTGCTTTACCGCTTCCATCGACTTAAATCGGGCACCTTTGAAAGCAGATTTTACCTTCGGAACTAAAAAAGTGTCGCACCGTGCCAAATCTGGTAAGTAAGGCGGGTGTTCGAGAACTGTACGCTTCCTTGCCGAAATCTGCTTCACAGATAGCGCGTTATGTTCAGGTGCGTTGTCCTGGTGCAAAATCTATGAGTTGTTCTTCCACAACTCGGGCTGTTTTTTACAAACTCGTTCTCGTAGTATTGCCAAAACTGACAAATAGTGGGTCTGGTTGACAGTCTGATAATCTGGAACCCATTCAGTCATCACGATACCGTCGTCACGATGTCGAAAAAAAAAACGATCAACATTGCCTTGCATTTTTATTTGCTCTCTCGGCCCTGATTAAAGCGCTCACACCACTCAAAAACACGCGCACGATATAGAGAATTGTCCCAATAGGCGTCTTGCAACAATTGCTCTCAGTCAGAGTTTTTCCAATTTAATGAGAAATTTGCGATTGATAAGTTGCTCCGGTTTTTCGTCACACATGGTTTTCGCCACGAGAAAAAAACACGGCCGGATAAGAACAGAGAGAAAGGGAGAGAAATGCTTTATTGTCAAAAATTGTTAAAATTTGTAGACAAAAGCTTGTAAAAACTAGAAAACAAACATAAATATAACTAAATAAAGATACAAATAAAATGAAATTCCAATATACAGAGAAAACCCACAAAGACTCACAAAATTATAGGTGATAGTAATAGGTAATAATTAGCAAAAATCAAACCAGTATGCAGCATGCCCGGATTGAAGATTGTTATTAGAATAGAAGTCGTTTACAGTGTAGAAGGTACTTTCCATTAAATATGCCCTCAAATTATTGCGGAATGCAGGAAAAGATTATATCGATTTGATTTCAATTGGTAAGTGATTGTGCATTGTAAAATATTGAGCCCTTAACTAATTCTAAACATGGAATAGGTAGGTAAAGGTTATGCTATGAGTCCCTTAGTGGATAGCATGATAGTATTGAAACCGTAGAACTGCAATTTATTAATTAAAATATTATGATTACCACCATCGAAAGCCTTAGAAAAATCACAAAAAGTTGTTGCAGTGGAATGATGGTTGATTAGGCTAGAGCACACATTATTAAGGAGGGAGAATATAGCATTATTTGTGCATTTGTTACTTTAAAACCCAAATTTATGGGTAAAGGGTAAATTATGAGTAATTTTTATGTGTGCGTGAATGAGTTCTTCTGCTTTATATTCAAAAATTTCAGAGTTCTTATTGCTAGCATTTTCAAAAATAGCTCTCCTTTAAAATATGTTGAAATGGATTTACAATATTTTCTAGTTTTCCTCGTGTATTTCTTAAATCTCTTCTCAATTTAGAGCAAAACGTCTAAAATTCACAAGCCCTAGAAGAGCTAAACTCATATTGTGATGTCGGATTTATATACTGACAGAATTGGAATTTCGGAGTATAACGCAATTCAAAGGCGATTGTTCAGAGATAGCCTAGGAGCACAGTTGAAGTGTACTCTTAACAAAGAAAATTTATATGGTTGAATCTCAAAAGCGTTAAGAATATGAAGACGTGAAGACAAATATTGACTTGTATTGTAACATATATCAATGCATCATAATCTGTGTTGACCATTAGGTACTATGTTTTCTTTTTGGCCAGCAACGCGGATATACGATGTATCCCTATTTTTGTACAGGTGAGATAGCAGAGCTCGTGAGAAGCATTAGGTGCAGTTGAACCGGCCCAAGGGGATCTGATGATTCAATAATTTCAAATTAGCTACTTGTTGACAAGAAAAACTTCATATTTTCTCTTTTATATGTAGAAATAAAAGATGTAGTACATCATATCAACATTACCTGGTTTATCATGTGAAAAAATTAGGATCGATGTCTTTTGTGGTCCATAGATTTGGCAACTCATCAAAGTTTCATCGAAATTGATTCAAATAATGAAATAACTTAAAAAAATGCTTGTTTGGAGTTCGAAAATATTATGAAAAACTTTTTTGGAAACACTCGAGCCCAAAATTAGATCGAAATTGTTCACCAATTTTCAGAGAGCTTTGATAAGCTTGGTTGGGAAGTGAACAGAAATTTAATTTTCTACAAAGTCACTTTGCGAACTTTCTAGAAAGTCTTGGTGCATCCAGAAATGGTTGGTACGGCTTTTGTCACGAGATTATGTTATCGTATTTTTTGTATAGGTACACGATTCAATTTGAATTTCAACATAATAACCTTTGTATGACTAAAATATTCTCATATATTTTATCAGTTCTAGCTTTATTTCCCTTTGGATGACTTTTAAGGTGAATGGAAGGTATCTTATAAACTGGAACCAAGTTAAACGTACGTCAGTGTTGGTGTGGTAGTAGTGTAAACAGTGTGTTAAGAACAAAATTTATGTGTTATTATTCGAATACGCACTTACTATGTCTCACGTACCAAACCCTCCACTAACATAAAGTGAATATTATTTTTATATGTGTACAATATGACATTTTATTCAGTACTCATTTATATTCAGAGATGTAAATCTGCCCACAACAATTATGTAGCATACTTATTAGTTGCTGAATCAGACTTCAAATAATTCTGAGTTGTGAGCATTTCCAAACTCAATAGTAATTGTAAAATATACGAAAACAGCTTCTCTAACGTCAGAGTTGAATAATTCTATCAAAATTTAAGTAGCAAAGTACAAACAACTTCTTTGTATATAATCCTGGAAGTTCGAAGGGTTCCCCACACTATGAATTAGTAAGCTGTTTATGAAACGCGACTCTAAAATAGTTCAAACCAATTTTGAAGTTTTGCTGGATTGCAGTATTCCAACTGAAACTTAACGTCTCACTTTGCTTATTATAAGTTATTTGTCGAAATTACTACTGCCGTAATTGAATTTACTTTGCATTAAAGTTCAAAAATTGACATTATAGCCTATAGTTGTATACAAAATTAGAAGAATCTTTGCTGAATTGGTATTATAAAAGCATGAAATAACCACCTCTAGCCAAAATACATGAACGTAGCCTACGAGTCATGGATTGCCGTACACGTTTAAAGATTTGAGTGTCACACGCAATTTTTATGCGATTCCTCAAATCGTTCATATCAACTACGGGTGTCCTATAGTCTAACAATTTGAAGTAACCCTATAAACAGAGATCACAAGGAGTTAATTCTGGAGATTGAGGGGGCCAATGCTGATGCCATCCTTCACCAATCCAACGGATGAGATATGTTGCATCTAAATGTTGCCTAGTAGTCCAATTGTGTGAGTGTGAGCAGCATCGTGTACGAACCACATGTTTTAACTGATATTGGGTGCGATGTCTTTAAGTTGTTCAGGGAAGTAATTTTAATAATTTTGTCTGTCTGTACGTTATTATTGTAAAAATTCATATTAGATACTCTCTAAAAATGTTCCTCGTCCGTAAACAATACATTATTTCAAAATTGAGGATTCCGTTGCATTTAGTGTCAAAACCAATCACAAAATCTAGTTCGTCAAGGAACATTTTTAGGTAAAGAGCTTGTATTCGTTAGATGTGGTGAGGATATAGCTGCTACTCTCAAAACTCGCCACACAAATGAATGAATTTAGGGTGTTTCTAGTGCTTGATTCTCGGCATACATAGTTTTCATCCAGAATTGCTTGTTCTACCATCACATTTCTTGCTCTGCGGAAACGACCAGTGTTGGTTCAATTTCTATTTAAATTTCCAGTTTCGGAGAAGCGGTTGTTAATATGTGCAAATTAATCAATCGTTGTGAATATTTTTCAGCCTGAAGACGTCTAGCTTGTCAGGAACCACCATTTGGTATACCATACACGGAATGCATGTCGGCTATTTCAGCGTTTGTATGCTTGTTACAATATACAGATAACAAAGTTTCAAATAAATTTCGATTGGTAACTATCAACTACAGTGTTTGCAATCAGCTTACTACAATTTGAATGAGCAAAATGAACACGGTATATGAATTGTCGATGTCACAACAGTCTACTATTATAAAATTTTGTGTCTAATTGAAAACAAGATCATAAATTATGGTGTTCACTTATTATTTTCTCTCCAGCTATTTGTTTTAGGAAATAAATCCAATAATATTAATATTTTTGAATGAAACAATGATTTTAAGTTATAATTTTATTTCATTAAAAATCATCTTAAAAAAAGTTTTCGTATAAAATATAGTTGAGGCTGCTAATTATTAATTATCAAAAAAAATAAAAACTCAATTTTAGCTATCACCTTTTAATGGTGGTCTCTCAGAAAGCTGGTTCTACTTTTACACTTTAGATAAATATTTCTGTATAAATATTCCAAATTTTACCATTTTGAGGCAGCATAACTTTGATAATATTATTCCTTAAAATCTATTTTTGTCACATGTTTACATCATAATTACACCCAGTAGATTCATTTAGAGGGATAAAACAAAATACTACTGCTACCAGATTTTTGCAGGGTATACGTCTCATCTGAATTGTAAATTCATCAGCGTTAATTGAGCTTCTGAAATCGAAATACATGCAGATTTTATGCAAATATAACTGAGAACAGGAGACGCAGGACACAAAGCCCTTATTTGTTGGCGTAATATTTGCATTCGGTATAGCAGGTTACACTTTTTGTTATTGATGATGATAAATATGGGCTGGGATTGATTTGAGTCTTAGAAATTAATTAAATAGATAGAAGAAATACTTTATTGTATTATTAATGAGATTTAGGCAAAAACAAAATTTAAATTTATTCTGATCATTGATTTTTTTCAAAACTACTATAAAAACTGTTACAACTCATGAATTATATTTAATTATAACTTCCAATGCTGGTTGGTAGCTTTAAAAAACTCTTGAACTTTCTTGATCTCTGTGAGAAAGGTTTCCTTAACACGTTGACTGCCAACTACGATATAACTCGTAGATTGCTCTCTTTTCTAGAACGCCAACTACGAGTTATCTCGTCTGGTGTTTACTGGCCATTTTTGTGCAATTAATTGCGATTAAACTAGCTAAGTGCTAATATCGATAGATGGCTTCTGGGAAAAGAACAAAAAATCAATGCTGGCTTGCATGAACAGAAAATTTATTGAAAAACTAACAAATAATATAATTATAAAAAAAAATTCAAATTCACGAAATAAAATAATATTTTATTGTTTGTGGAACTTTTTAAAGCAATCTTCCACACAAAGTCCTGGCTTTTGTTTACATTTTGGACAGAAATAACGCGTTTTTCTGCGTTCTTCTCCAATCAACGCGACGACGAATTCTGCTCTGAACTTGATCACTTTTATTTTAGAAGAAGTTACTTTTTTAAAAATTTTGTGAGCGTTTTGTTTATATATCTCTATATAAAGAAACCTTTTTGGGCCATCTAATAGTCTTTCTTAGATTTGCGGAGTACTCAATTTCATTTTGAGTAAGTGGTCTTTTCTAATTCATATTGGATTCTTGATCATTTAATTATGATGTTAATTATAAAACAAAATAAACAAGAAAGACGTAACTGTAATGCACTCGACAATATCTGACGAATATGGACGCGTATATATGATTTAGCTTTAGAGAAGTGACAGGTCGAATCGTGTCTGCGTACAAATTAACTCGTAGTTGACTTCTGCGAAGATATTTATGTTACAGAAGCCAACTACGAGATAACTCGTAACACCTTTTTAAATAAAAAAACATAAAACATAAAATTTCGGTAGAAATTCAAAGCTAAATATATAAATAACAGTTGTCAACTAATATCAATAAATTTAAAACGTAATCTCATCAGGCTTCTGGATTTCCTCTTCTGTCCTAATTTATTCGCTTTTACCCACTCTCATTTTGTGGTTATGAATTTCATTCGTCATCTCTCCATTTGCCGTCTGTTTCTATACATCAAGTTTGATACAAGATTACATCTATTCATATTTTCACCATTAGTGTGTTTGTTTTCTCCCGTGTTATAAACTTTTTCTCTTTCATGCTGTATCCTCTTGAACAAATCTTATTACCACTTGCTCCACTCTCTAATTATAAGTCTCAATTCTCTGTTTCCTATCTCTCTATTGATTATTTTGTTGATTTACTACCGATTTCTCGTATGCATTTTCAGCTTCATCGTTATCGTGAACATAAATTTCGTTAGTATTATTATTTGGTTATACTTATGTTGCTATTATTTCTGTTTATCAATGGATATCTAAATCTAATCAACTTTTGATGATGCTCTTCCATCTCAACTTCTCAAGAAGCACGATGTCGTCTCTTTCACTTCATTATTAGGTGATGATTCGTCGGTAAAGTCAATTTACCAGAAACTGACTTACACAAGACGCCAAGTATATGCTGGAGACACATAAATTTTCCGCACTGATTGCAAAAGTGTTTGGTTTTACTTTTTTTTTCTCCATTCACAATAACTACATCTTCTCACTGTACCTGGAGGTGGAAACTTTTATTGTTCGACGTCTAGATAGCATATTTTTTTCTTAGTTTCATTGTTTTCGACAGAATACTGAGGATAGCACGATATTTTTGATGACAATAGAGTAATGAGGATAAAAGTGCTACTAGAAATTCTCTTGTAACATATGTTGAAATTGAATTGTTTGAAGTGGAAATTACGAAAGTATTCAATCCTGTAACTCTCACCATACCATTAAAGATGACCATTGGCCAACCTACTACGCGGAACATTATATTGAGCACATAATTTGTACACTGGATCCACTTTCTCGTTTATTCCTTTAAAAGAGTGAAATATTTGATGCAGCAGCACTAGTCTCATTACTTAATAACCACACCTCGTATGCTGCCAAAGCGTATGCGTCAAACAAACATAAAATATAAGTGAAGCCTATAACATACCCCATGGTGGATTTAATTTCTTCTAATAAAAATTATAGGATAAATTTTAGTAAATGACTGAAACATTTCTTGAATAGGTTCCAAGTGATTGAAAATTTTATTGGCATTCTGAAAATTCTAACTGTTTTGTTCCTACTCGAATTTTTAATAGAATGGTGTTTCGTAATTTTATGTCAGTTCTTGTTCTCCTCCATCATTGCAATTTGATCAAGATGAAATGTCCTATCTAGAGGTGCATGTGAATTGATACATCATAACTTGCTTTTATTTCAAAACCTTTGAGCTTCCAATTTAGGACAGTGTAGATAGGCTTGTCGATAAATTACATAATATATGTATAAGACCTATTAGATGAATATTTCTTAAGCCTCTAAAATCATTTAATTTTATTCATTTCTACATTTCACATAGTTTACTACATAGTAAATTTAATATTGAAGTAACTTCGAGTTAGTCATGCATTTCAAAGTTAGTTCAACCCTTCATCTATATGCGTTATTCACAATTTCTAACTACTTTCGGTTCCCACAATTTGCGTATTTACAAGTAAATCTGTACATCGAATCCTCGTTATTCCAAGCAATGAAAACCACTAGTTGGTATATGTAAAGTGACAAATGTAATTGGATTTCTGCATAATTTAATTGCATCATCAATGAACTCGAGTGACGTTAATTTCACACAGAGATACGGGTTTGATTTTTGTTTAAGAGTAAAGTGAAATATGAAATCTTATGCAATTGAAATATGATATGAACTTTTTGATATTTATCTCATACATTATGTATATTTAACATAAATATGAAACCTATTTTTTGCATAAAATAATTAATCAAAATAGAAATTGTAAATCATAATTTTTTTATTGGAATATAACCGCAATACAAGAGAACACATATTATAATTGAACTCTTTAATTTTCCATTTTCGTTGAAATATAAGCAATCTGAAAAGAAAAATTATAACTAGACCCTAAGATCTCTATTTTCATTATTACTTTCTTAGTAGAAGTCAGAAGTACCAATTACTTCATCAGCAGCCTAAGAACTCAGAATATGTTTATACTCCTTTTCGTATAATCAGAATACAAAAATTCTCTCTGCTTTAAAACCTCTTAAGTATTACCAGTGTCTGAATTGTGGAAAATTTCAACCATCCAAAAAATATTTTTCGCCAAATTTTGGGTTATTATAACTTGAAGAACTTAAAATGCAATAACACCACGTTTTTTGAGTCATTTTTAGCCTCCGATGTGAAGTCCAATATTCTGCAATCTTGCCTTAAACTTTCAACTATACCATTGTCTTGAAAAATATCTTCATAACTTCTTGGATACGCAATCGTCACTTCTTTCTAAATATTTTTAATACTCGGTCAAGAAACAAAGAGAAATGTGCTCAAACGGGGAAAATTACTTGAATTTCCCATATGTTTATAACATTTTTTGAATTGTGGCAACATATTGCAATCATAATGCTTTGACCTTTGCAAGCGTTTGCATAAAACCTTATTGTAGAATAACCTATTAAATATGTATCCCTCAACTCATTTTCCATTCAAGTATTGAAAAAAACATTGTCTGTAGTAAATTTAAACTTTAAGGAGCCTTTCCACACTGTGAAATTGTACGTATAGAATTGGCGACTATAGTATGCAAAGTCATCAAGTACATTGATTTTGACCAGATTCTCTATACAGTCCAGAGATAAAGTGGGAAGTTCTGCCTCATCTTCTTCGTCAAGCCCTGCGATAAAAATTGAATACCAGATTTGATTGATTTCTCCATCTAAAGAAAAGTATGAATTTCATGAAAAATGAAGATGTTTGAGGCGGGAACTGAGATTATTCTCCTATATCAATCACAATAAGCGAATATATTATAATGACAGAATCTAAGCTCTAAAGTTTCAAGCAAGCATTAAGTAATAGAATTAAGTTAAATGTATCAATTAGAACTAATGAACAACTAGTCGAAGAAGCTAGAAAACTTATGATAAATATACAAAGAGCAGCATGAAACAATAACAAATCAATTTCAAGGACGAAAGGTCACAACTACACCAAACAAATCAGAGAACTAGTTCAAAGGAGAAGGAAACCCAGAAAAACGTTGCAGAAGATTAGAACTGCAGAAAATAAAACACACTAGGCAACCTCACCTATCAATTAAAAAAAGGAATGGAAAAAACCAAAAAATTATCCCAAAACCATTAACTAAGTAAATTAACAGATGGTCAAACCATCGACTATCCACTAAGGAAATGTACGAAAAGATTAAACAAACCAATATAACAGATTTCGCCCATTCGAATGGAAGATGGATCTAGAGCACGTGATGATCCACAAAAGGCAAATGCATTTGCCTCATACATAGAAAATATTTTCCAAACTACTGACATGGACAATAACGATGAAATTATTAGTGACGAAAATGAGGGTGAATAATGGAGAAAAAATAGAGTTTGATATACCTAAAACCTAAAGAGGTAATGAAAATTGTAAAGATTAACATGAACCCCAAGAAATCCCTGGGATATGACCTGATAACAGGAAAAATATTATAACAGTTACAAAAGAAAGGTCATTGTGTAACTCACAAACCTCATAAATGTAGTATTCAGGTTCCAATACGTATCAATAACGTGGAAAACAACTGAAGTGATAGAAATAGAGTCCCACAAACCGGTATTATTATCATCAATCATTTCAGAAGATACTATTAATAAGAATAGAAACCATATTTGAGCAAAACGAAATAATTCCATCCCATCAGCTTGGCTTCCGCAACAAACACACCACAACAGATCAAGTACATCGTATAACAAATATAATAGAGACATATGTTGAAAAAAAAATGATCAGTTGTCTTTTGAGACATCGCAAAATTATTTGATAAAATATATTATAAGGGTTTGTTACTTAAAATCAGAAAATAATTACCTGCTTATTATGTTCACCTAATAAACTCCTACCTGAAAGACCGTCCATTCAGAGTTAAACCAGAAAATGTATATTTAGAGCTCCGACTGATTGAAGCGGGGGTTCCTCAAGGTACTATTTTGATACTAATACTGTACTATACTTCTGACATCTCTGTTACGGAAAATCTTAAACTGGCCACATATGCAGACGACACTGCAATACTGGCTGTTGGAGGATTAATTCAATCAAAAAAATTATTGTCTCGACTAAATAAAAAAGGCGAATTGAATTCTATGAAAAAATTCTACTAATATCAGATTTACTTCACACTCATATAAGAAAACGGTCAAATATCCAGGACTACATTTGGATACGAAACTAAAGTGACAGGAACATATCAAACAGGAAACAAAGGAGCTGAAACAGATATAAAAAACCATATTGACTATATTGGTTACTAGGAAGAGGCTCACAATTCACTATTAAAAATAAGGTACTAGTATATAAACAAACACTTATACCGGTATGGACGGAAAATTGCAAAAGGTGACGAAGAACGACCACATAAACAACGAAATGTTGGAACTTTCGATAATCAAGACACAGTCGAACGCACCAAGCCTTTTAAACTTGTATGAGAAGTCACAGTTATAACTCAGTTCAATATTTAGTAGCCTCAATTGGGAAATTCGCATAAATGTTTATTTTGAAGCCTATCAAGCTTTCTTCCCAGACGTTTGACAAAAAAGAAATAAAATTGTTGAATAAGGGTTTGGGTTTGGCTGCTACAGGCGATAGTGATCTGGGTGAATTGATTGGATATATAAAGTTCCATTCAGTATCTTCTTTATGAATCTTAGAACTTCGTCCCGGAGGCGCGCAGAAGTCAAATCTTGAAAAATAAGTCTCCTGAGAATGAGAATATCTAAGCAAAAAAGATTGAAATACTGTGGGGAATTTGAGGAGGAAAGGCTTTTTTTAATTGAAAGCAGATAAAGGAAACAAGGTTTTTATAATGAACAAGAAGGACTATTTCGAAAGAGTGGACAGCTTAATCGAAGCAGGAACTTACACCAAAATCTCAAGGAATCTGCTAAATAAAATGATCACAAATGAAAAAAACACTTGAAAATTGCAAAAAACCTTGTAACCGGTATAATAAGGTATAAGTTATCCGTAAACCTCAGAGTTTTTGAGTGAAGAATTCGTTAGAGTTTATCAACAAAGTGAAGTCCAGAATAATTGAAGATGAGGAAATTTCAATTTCCTCTGAAAGAGCTCATTATTTCCCAGCGTGTCAATTCCGCAGACCTTGGAATACCTTGACGAATTACTGAGATCTAATAATTTGAGAGCTGATGTAATAGAAGAATATTTACTTTTAACAAAAATATGTGAAACAAAATTATTTCCAGTACAACAACGCATTCTACAAGCAGTAATTTGTATGTTTTCCCCCTAACAGGATACAATTCTAGTTTGTCGAAAAGTAAATCTGTGGCAAAGCAGTCGAAAGCTTTCGTTCAGTCTCATAGCGTTGCAACCGAGCTCATGCCTTCTTTAATTTTATCAACAACTTCTTTCAAGGGTCGAAGAATTGCAGATATGATAGATTCATCACGATTATATCCAAATTGAAATTTCGTTAATAGTGACTAAGATTCTAGATAATTTACCAATTTATATTTGACAATAAATTCGAATATTTTGTTTATTGTGCGTGAAATAGCTATTGTTCTGTAGTTTTCTGGAGAGCCCACGTTACCATTTTTTGTTATTTTGAAAGAGTCTGGCCAGGGTCCCTCTTTATTTATTGAATAAAATGGTAAGTGGATCTATCATTGAATAGATAGAGTGTTCAATCATTTTGCTGTTAATGCTAATCTTCAGTTTTGCTTCCTGGGCGTCACTTTCTGAGGTTGGGCTAATAGAGAATGAGAAAGTGGGTTTATTGAATATCTTTAAAAGGAGCTTGACTTGAAAGTAACTAAATTTAGAGACTATTTCTGATATTGACGTAAAAAATTCATTGAACTTTTGCAGTGATATTTCAGACTGTTCGGTCTTATTTATTTCATTTTTTCGTTTTGACTTCACGACAAGGAAAACAAACGTAATAATCGATCCACCGTAGTTAGTTATTTGGTCAAAAGTTGTGTACAAGAGTAGATCTTATTAAAATTACGGGTCACAACCATGTTAACCCCACTTGATTTGACGAAGAACATCATAATCAAATTATTTACAGCATACGTACTGGAAACACATCTTTCACTTATCGAAATCAACACGTCTGGATCTTCAATTAACTTTTCTAATTGTTCTTTTGTTAATTACACCTTTGAAAAATAGTTTTTTCTCTGGATTTTTTCTATAATAACAACAACAAGCTTTCAAAATCTGTTATAAAATTTTTGCGAGCAATTTTCAATGTTTTTGACTTATTCTATTGAAACACACTACAAAGCAAGATGTTGATGTGTTCACAAACTAACCAATACCTATTCGAAGTTTGGAACAATACTTTGAGTAATTATTGTGAAAGCACAGGAATTTACTTTGTCGGATAATAGTCCGTTTTATTGTTTCATTTGCAAGTGATATCTTATGTTGAAATTAACACTGGATTAACTGTCTCACAAACTGTTGTGAGATACCATTAAAAACGTTGTTCTTCTATAATCAGTGCAAGATGATTCCTTCTTTATTGCACGAAAAGCTGCTCTTGAATGCGAATTTAATTTCCATTCGAGCTATATATGTCACTCCGTTTGTTTGTTAGTAAGCTTGAATTCCCTTTATCTAGATTAGTTCGCAAACGGAAATAAATATGTAAGAATCGTTTAGGTCGAAAACGAAATGGTTTTTTGTTAACCCTTTTTATTAAGGGATTAGGGAAGGATTTTACGGATTGTTGCTGGTTTTTAGTCGAATTGTGAAAGGAGGTAGCAGTTTTTTTACTGTTAGCGACGGTCTGAATTAGGGTTAATGTCTAAAGAGAATTCAATTAGTTAAACTCATTCTGGACAGGTACCTTTCAAATGAAATTCTTGGTATTAATTAATCAGTAAGTAAATGTGAAATAATTAAGGTAAATTATCCATCTTCAAACTTTGTATTGTTGAACTAATTTAAACGAAAAACATGCTTGAATTATGGTGTGTCTCCTTGGGATAAATGACCAGATAATATGAAGACGTGAAGTCGTCATGTAAAAGCATGAAGTGGAATTGATTTGATTTCAATGTTGGTAAACTCTCAAGTAATTCACAGAATTCACAATACTTGGTATTTTTTGTTAGAAACTAATTTTCAATGTTGCATCTGTTTTATCAAACATGAGTGAGTACTTTCTAAGGTTGTAAAGTGGAACAAAGTGGAAACTGAAAGGTACAATAACAAACTTATAGCTTCAGATAGTGTTGACCCCTTTTTAATAGAAGAAGCGAATATTTTGATATGGAGAGTAGGTATCTTGCATAAAATTTTAGTGATAATTCGGTGGTCTTGATGGAGTTTATCTTGGAATTGGTTTATAAGCTTGAGCCTTCTTTCCATCCTGACTTGAACCGTGCTCTGAGAACGTTATGCACTTATCGGAGCCTCCTGTCGCTCCAAAAACTCTAAGCTCACTTTGCCCTGTCCGCTGTGTTGTCTAGACCCTTCTATCCCTACGCTCGAATGCGCCCTGAAACGTATAGTCGCTAATGTAACGCATCATTTTTCGGAAAAAACCTGTAGTTTGTTTACATAGGAATATACACAGATATTCACTTTATGTCTTTATTAAAAACATGGAATTCTTGCTAAAAGTTTGGCAGTTACTATTCTAATTAAATTTACAACATCGCAGCATGAGCTTGGCGTTGCTTTACTTTTTCGCACTTCCGTGTTAAGTCTTATCTACAACTTTACCACGTATTTCAAATTGTTGATACTCTCAATCTACTTAAAAGGACCTTTGTCATAGTCTTACTTACATTAAGGGCCGCAAAGGGGCCGTTGACCACATAGGCCTTCATATAGGCCCCTCGTACCCAACTTGACGTTACTTAATGCCGATTTTCTTCGAGAAGCCGATCAGGCGCTTTTGCTTGAAGCCTTTGATGTCATGATGTAATGCTTGATCAAGTGCTTAAACCGCGCTCGTGTGTCCTAGATGACAGTGTACGGTCACTAGACCGACTTTGTGCCTATTCCGTTGAAGCAGTTGTTTGGTATGAGACACACAAGGTCCAACTATGTCCTTTTATTGTCTCATGTCAGGTGTATCTATCTCTGCCGAGCCCGCCATGCAAGTAGACCGTTGAGTAACACGATAGCAACTCTTTTAGTTACACCAAGGATGAGTTCTGGGCCCATCAGTAAGTTCTCCGATCCTAGCCTCCTACCACCGTTGTATATATTCTCACTCATAGTGAATAGGACAAATTTCGAAATTGAAATATTCATCATAAGAGTGACTAATATGTTCAATGGTTTTCCATGTGTTTAAGTGATACAATCCGGAATACTAGGTAGTTCTGCATTTTACAGTATTACTTCTAATCTGACTAACTATGAGAGTCTTTTCTTCTATAACTAAAGACATAGTTACTTCTAAGCCAACTGGGTTTTGCAAATGTGTATAATTTTGTTATTGGCCAGTTATATCTCTTATGGAAGTCGTAATAGCTAAATCATTATAATTTGAATAGTTTTTTCTTGTACTGAAAAGATTAAAGCATTTAATTTTGAAATTATTATGCTTCTTGTCATCGTATACCAAAATTATATGGTGTTTTTTATTCAAAAGTTATTGAGACAATTGAATGTGTATGTACAATTGGTTTTCGAAACATATTTGAAGATCTTGTTTTTTATTTCAGTCCACGTTCTCAATTCACTTCTTGAAGCTATGAGTATTAATGCTCCGCCAACTAATTCATTCTCAGCGAAGCTATTTAATTGTGCAATAAAATTGGGAAATTAGGAACTTATAATTTCACAGTTATAAGGAAAAATATTCAAAATATGAGCATTACCATCATACTGTGGAATAGTGTGAACGAATTTTGATAATTAATAATTTTGAACAGCCATCACATCACTTTCTGTATTATCACTACTTTCTTTAAAGATGCTACAATTTAGTGTATCCGCTATGTTTTCAACAACTGATTCGTTCTCAAGCTATATTTAATTCTATTTTTCATTTATATATTAAATATTCCATTTT